>NC_079226.1:30424443-30464443 GCF_029633865.1 Lampris incognitus
GAGAGAGAGAGAGAGAGAGAGAGCGAGAGAGAAAGAGAGCGAGAGAGAGAGAGAGAGAGAGAGAGAGAGAGAGAGAGAGAGAGAGAGAGAGAGAGAGAGAGAGAGAGAGAGAGAGAGAGGTGGCAGCTGCGTTGGTCTCCAACATCTGGAGGCTGTGGAGGGCTGGCCCTGACATCCAGGGGAAATCGCTCCAGCTCCATCCCATAAAGTTGTTCTGCTGACTCCTCCTCTCCAGGCTGCCTTAGCCCCCCTCCTTCCCAGATCTAATCTAATGAGACCGGCCGCGTTTAAAGGCCCAAATACATCATTCAGTGAGATTGTACCCCTTGTTAAAGAAAAAGCAAAGAAAGCCACTTTATTTTTGTCATTGTAGGGTTACAATGACATTCGTTCTCAGCATTTAACCCGTCGTATTGTATAGGAGCAGGGGGCAGCTGCAGCACCCGGGGACCAACTCCAGTTCTTCTTCCCATTGCCTTGCTCAGGGGCACAGACAGGAGTATTAACCCTAACATGCATGTCTTTCAAGTGGGAGGAAACTGGAGCACCCGGAGGAAACCCACACAGACACGGGGAGAACATGCAAACTCCACACAGAAAGGACCTGGGACAGCCTGGGGCTCGAACCCAGGACCTTCTTGCTGTGAGGCAACAGCGCTAACCACTGGGCCACCGTGTCGCCCATGCTGGCTTTTTGTTTTTCAAGCTTGAGATGAACTGATGGAAGCAGGGCGACGGTTAAACATCAGTTTATGTATGTGTATCTGGAAAGGAAAACAGGTCTATACTTTGAGTTCTGATGGACTAAGAATGGGCCTGGTTTTATCTTATTTTATCTGGGCTTTTTCTTTTTTTTGGGTGATCAAAGAAGTGTGCCGTATATCTACATTACAGCGTTCAGACATACAACACATTTCCGAGGGTGCTCTATAAACCCTTAACATCATTTAACAGAAAGACGGCCGACAAGACCCATATCCACAGTCAGCGCTGCCATCACGCCCATCTAATTAAACAGAGAAGAATAAATGAAAAGGGGGGAAAAGACGAAGAGCAAGACAGTTTTGATGAAGATGAAGTTGAAAAGGGGGAGTGGGTTAATGCACAGTTCATTTATGGTTCTTATCGTTAACGTAATCCCCCAGTTGACACCAGCTCCAATGAATAACCCCCCCCCCATATACATGTATAGTATTACCTCACAGTATTTACATTCATAAATCAGGTTCTACTTTGCTGGGTACCACGGTCCTACCCGGCACACTCTAACTCATTGGTTAATCCAATATACACTAAATCCCCCCACCCCAGACCCCGGCATCCAGCCACCACCAGTCTCTCTGACCACGAGGTCACAACCCCAACCTCAACCACTTACGATAACATGGACGTCCTTGCCGGAAGCTTTCTTGACCCGGGACCCAAATGACGCCCCGAGGTCACTTACACACCATGAACACTTGTGGGAAATCTACAGTCATGGTTTATGTCACGGGTTCTCCAACTTTATCATGTAATGGGCACAACAACAAAAAAACAAACAAAAACAGCAAAAAAAACAAAAAAAACCAAATCGATGCGATGCGCTCTCCCAGGCCTTTCTCATGGAGGCATTGTGTCGTCATTGATGTTGGTTTCTGCAACTCTGCAAGGAGGGAGAATTAAGTGATGAGACTGAAACCTGTATCTGTTGATATAATATCTATTTGAATGTATTTTCTAAATGTGAAAATGAACTGCTCTTCCCTTTGATGGGCACTCTTCAGTAACGACAAAAAACAAAAACAAAAACAAAAAGAAACGTTCAAAGGGGGGGGCTTCCCTGTGTCCCCCTTTCAGAATCACTCGTGGGGAAGTACATTGAGAATGTCACTGGACACAAATTAAAACAAAAAGATATGGCCGCCATGACGTCATGAGGAAACACCCAGGTTAAATGCTGCCAGTGTGAGGATGGCAGCACTTTGAAATTCAACTATCAAGCTACGCCAATCAGCCACAACAGTAAAACCGCTGACAGGTAAGTGAATCACATTGGTTATTTTGTTACAATGGCACCTGTCAAGGGGTGGGATATATCAGGCAGCAAGTGGACAGTCAGTTCTTGAGGTTGATGGCTAGTCCGTTTGGTCGGATCCCACAGAAGAGCTACCGTAGCTCAAATTGCTGAAAAAGTAAATGCTGCCTATGATAGACAGGTGTCAGAACACACAGTGCATCACAGCTTGCTGCGTATGGGGCTACGTAGCCGCAGACCGGTCAGAGTGCCCATGATGACCCCTGTCCACCATCGATAGCACCTACAATGGGCATGTGAGTGTCAGAACTGGACCATGGAGCAATGGAAGAAGGTGACCTGTTCTGATGAATCTCGATTTCTTTTATATCATGTGGACAGCTGGGTATGTGTGTGTTGTTTACCAGGGGAAGAGATGTCACCAGGATGCACTATGGGGAGAAGGCAAGCCAGCGGAGGCAGTGTGGTGCTCTGGCCAATGTTCTGCTGGGAAACCTTGGGTCCTGGCATTTGTGTGGATGTTACTTTGACACGTACCACCTACCTAAACATCGTCGCAGACCAGGACTACCCCTTCATGGCAACGGTATTCCCTGATGGCAGTGGCCTCTTATAGCAGGATAATCTGCCCTGCCACACTGCACGCATTGTTCAGGAATGGTTTGAGGAACATGACAAAGAGTTCAAGGTGTTGCCTTGGCCTCCAAATCCCCCAGATCTCAATCCGATCGAGCGTCTGTGGGATGTGCTGGAAAAACAAATCCGGTCCATGGAGGCCCCACCTCGCAATTTACAGGACTTAAAGGATCTGCTGCTAACGTCTTGGTGCCAGATACCAGAGGACATCTTCAGAGGTCTTGTGGAGTCCATGCTTCAACAGGTCAGAGCTGTTTTGGCGGCATTAGGGGGACCTACACAATATTAGGCGGGTGGTTTCAATGTTTTGGCTGATTGGTGATATATACAGTGACGTGATATACAGTACGGTATGTCACGGGAGCTAAAATCTGGGACACACGGAGAAGAGTTTGTGCAACTCTTGTTTTGTTTTGGGCAATACGTAAACTGTGTAATCTGGTCTATAATCAGCTGGACAAGAAGTAGAGTGAGTAAAAAAAAACCCCGTTTATTGTTTTTCATTGGAGAGATGTTCATGCTAGTGCAAGACACTACCTGCACTAAGATGGCGTTACGTTCTGTGTCCCCTCGCTGTATTTACTATATGCAATTTGTTTTCCATTGCTTTCGGCTGTTTGGGGTATGTACATGATTATGTTATGGCGGCCATATCAATTGCCTCGTTGAGACAATTAGCATGCATTCAATTCAATTGAACCGAATTGAATTAAATTCCACACAGGCTCCCTGTCCTGGTCCGGGGCCATTTTTGGGAGTGTGTTCTAGTGGGTTGGAATTGTACCATTGGCTGTTTTCTCAGTACAGTTGCTGGAATGTGTGTGTGTGTGTGTGTGTGTGTGTGTGTGTGTGTGTGTGTGTGTGTGTGTGTGTGTGTGTGTGTGTGTGTGTGTGTGTGTGTGTGTGTGTGTGTGTGTGTGGGTGTGTGTGTGTGTATGTGTGTGTGTGTGTGTCTGTGTCTGTGTCTGTGTGTGTTTATGTGTGTGCCAGTACAGAGAAATGTGGAACACAGGGGCAATGAGTGTATTTGGCGGAGTTTGCTTACTCGCTTGAAAATATGGCAAACAAAGAGAGGCTGAACAGAGCTGGAGACACTTGCATAACCAAGTGTCTGCTTGTTGTTATTATAGTCACACATTTGTTTATCTAAGATAGCTAGCTAGCTAGCTAGCTAGATAGATAAGTTTCAACAAACAACACAAACAGTTCTGGTTAGATCTATTCTGTTAGGGGATTCTTAAAGTCCATCGATTGGGGGTATCAATTCTGGAAAAGTCAGCACCCAGTCTATTGATAATCGATTACCATTCCTTTAATGCATGGACCCATGGAGAGGGAACAGCTTCCAGAAGTTATGGAAAATAAGGCAATAGCACGAGAAGGCGTCCCTTTTCTTAAATGGATATCCAAGTTGAGAGCAGCATGTTTAGTCAGTGTCACCCTACTAAGAATGGACACTTGGCAATGTTAAAGCTCTGCTCCCGACACACACACACACACACACACACACACACACACACACACACACACGCGTATATGTGTATATATGTGTATATATACATATATACATTATATACATATACACACATTATATATAATGGTATATGAAATATATATATACATATATATGTCATATACCATTTTTATATACATATATGTTTTTAAAAATTGTATATGAAAATATATATATCTGAAGATTGTCGTGATTGTTGAGTTGTAGTGTTGTTATTCTGTGTTAAGTACACCGAGAGAGCCACGTAAGCGGAGTCAAATTCCATGTTTGTGCAAACCTACATGGCCAATAAACATGATTCTGATTCTGACACGTGCAGCTAGATCATACATCACTCTCCTCTTATGCACCAAATGTTGAATATTTAGGTTGAAGGGTTGTGTAAAGACCGAGTTCTTTGCCAATAAGTATCATCAGAACAAATTGATTCGTTACTGCTGTATTTGGAAATGAAAGCCATCTTGCAGTGAACTCTGAATCTTGGCATCAGTGGGCCTATGCCCTCCTCTTAGCAAGCAGCAAACCTGTAACCCTGCAGAACCAGACGTTAAACCGAGGTCCTGACTCACTGCGATCGTTAAAGATCCCCATTGCATTTATCTCAAAGACTAGGGGGTACCCCGGTGTCCTGGCAAAGTTCCCAACCCGGCTGTCTCCATCTGGACACCTAATCACCCCCCCCCATGTAATTGGCTCAATGAGTCCTCCCTCTCCACCTCAAGCTGATGTGTGGTGAGGGTTGTGGTGCAAAACGCTGTACTAATGCATACAATACAAACTAATACAATAACCTATATACACACTTGTAGTCAATAAGTGGGACATTTGTCTATATTTGGCTACATGACAACACAGAGAGAGTCACACATGCATACACTAAGAAGAAAGAATACCACTTTTTTTTGGTCTTTTTACAGGTTACAGTGAAATTTGTTCGCTGCATTTATCCCATGCTGTTGCATAGGAGCAGTGGTCAGCCGTGGTGGTGTGTGGTAACGCGCACTGACATATGTTTACACGTGCGCGTGTACGCGTACGTGAACGCGCGCGCAATAGGTACAGGGCTTATCCATTCCGCATCATGTGTCGGCCTGCTTAAAGCCTGCCCTGCGTGGACTATCGACGTGAAACCTTTGGTTTCTAAAAACCTTTTTTCTTTTCTTTTTTTTAATCACCAAAGCGATACAACGTGACACTATGTTGTTCACACGGGCCACTTTTCCGTTTTCGCAAAGGTATAGGCCGAGTTCTCACCGTTCGGGATTTTTGCAATGCGCCCGTACATTACGGTAAAAAGGAGGCGGGCCTTGACTTCCCATGTGCGTCGCAGTTTGATTGACATGGCGGAATCTCCCAGAAGTAGAAGCGCCGCGCCAGCAGACAGGCAGGGGATAGGCAAAATCCGACCCTGGAAAAAAAGCGCAGCCACGTCTGTTTGAAGATTATTTTATTGCAGCGAGGTGAGTTCCGTAACACATTTCACATGATATTCTGCTAAAACGTCGGGGATGTGGGCCTTCGAGTCGCCGTTAAAAAAGTTTTAGAAGTGTGTGTGTGAGTTTGGAGAGTGCAGGCGCTGACGCCGGCAGTCTGGGTTACTTGGCCAGCGCAGAGGAAAAAGGAAAACTGCTCCACTTCGAGGAGGAGGGGGGGTGGTGGTGGTGGTGTGAATCGAAACTTTTTTTGGGGTATATTTTTATTTCGGCGTGAAACGACGAGGAAAAGGCAAAGCGTTTGCGGATCGTCAGTATGTTTCGTATAGTGGCCGAAACCGAAAGTGTTGGTTTGCGCTTTGGAGCTGGCTCGTCTTTGTAGAGCGATTTCTCCCCTCTGCGAAAGAATGTGTTTTTGTCTCCGGTGACTTCAGATGGAGTGAGTGCGCAACAGAAGAAAACCCCTTCTTCTCCGGCTACTTTGTACGTCAAATCACGGTCGTTTCATTGCGACGTGCACACTGGAAATACTCGATTGTGTCGTGTTTACTCAAAACAAGGAAATGAATGTTTTCTTTAAATGGAAAAATAACTTGGAATGGAAGATGCTGAGACAGTCGATTTTGACAGGGGTTACGAAAGCATTGAGTCGACACTTTATGCCTTTTTATTGCGTTGGGTGACTGGAGGGTTGCGATCGAGTCGTGCTGTAATGACTTTTCTCAGTTTATGTCTGGTTTACGACGGGTGCACATTGCAGAAAGGGCTTTCGTAAAGAGAGGACTCAACTCCAGCATATCCTAGCATTCCAGCCAGTCTGTCTGTCTGCCTCTCTCTCTCTCTCTCTCTCTCTCTCTCTCTCTCTCTCTCTCTCTCTCTCTCTCTCTCTCTCTCTCTCTCTCTCTCTCTCTCTCTCCCGGCCCCCTCTCTCTCCCCCTCTCACATCTCTCTCGCTGCGAAAGCTCAGAAACGACTACGTGTCTGTTTGTGCATGGAAGATAGTCTCTCTCTCTCTCTCTCTCTCTCTCTCTCTCTCTCTCTCTCTCTCTCTCTCTCTCTCTCTCTCTCTCTCTCTCTCTCTCCCCCCCTCTCTCCCTGTCTCTCTCTCTCTCTCTGTCTCTCTCTCTGTCTCTCTCGCTTTCTGATGCAGACGTGGAAATCAAACATTGGGCTCACAGTTTTAACGATCGATTGTCTCGCTCCACAACTTTTACGCATGAGAGAGAGAGAGAGAGAGCGCGAGAGAGAGATCGTGTATGGCAGAGCTGTCGGTATAAATGTGTTGTTATCCGGAACCCGCGTCCGGTTTCTATTACATCGAGCGGTCAATTAACCCGGTGTTGTGATGGGGGGGTGGGGGTTATGAATCGGGATTCCCATCGTTCGTCCTAATGGGCTCTGGACCCAGCGGGCACGGTGGAGAAATGTAAGGGGGAAAAATAACCCATCTCATCACACGCACACGCACGTACTCGCCGATATATACGCGCACGGTTTTTTTTCTTCAGAGGAGAAATCCGATCCCAAATAGATGACGTCAGATGACATTCCTCTGGTGAAAGGCTGATGTGGCCGTGAGGTTTTGCTGTGAAAAAAACTGATACCCGACTGTGTCTGGGCCCACCACGTCAATTACAACTGAGAAGGTGTTCTCTTATGTTTGGGCGATAGTGCAAAAGAGTGCCGCATAGTGCATGAATGGGCAATGTGTTCCACTTCCACTAGTCCCAACAATAGCAAATAAGTGTCAAGACGTCTGCCCCAAACTTAAGCTTCTTTCATACCAAAATCCTGGTATTTTCCTGAACCCCCTCCACCCCGTTTTCAACTCCATTCCATCTTTTTCCTGGAATGCCCCCCATTCACACACACTCAGCTATTCCCTGCAGTCCCCATCACGTAGTTATGGTCACCTCCAGTCGTCAACATTTTTAAAATGTTGTTTTATGTGGATGGTCAAAGCATTGAAGAATAACACCCCCCCCCCAATATCAGCTGTGCTTCACAACCCTCTCGTCTTAAAAAAATCTACTTGGGAATGTTTTTGGTGGGGTAGGCTGTGCTGCTACCGCAGACAAGATAGGGGGGAATGGTTGGTTAGACTGTTTTTTGATTAGGGGGGCGGTGACATACTTTTTTTGTGCCTGTGGCCAAAAGTAATTGGATGTGTAATGGCTGCGCTACACTAGAAGCTGAAACTGGGAGGGAAATGTGTTAAGGATAATGTGCCAATATAAAGATCTTTAAAGATTCGTCAGGTACAGATAGTCTCATGAATGACGCTGATTTGTTCCCCCCGTCATTGCCACTATTTTGGTGTGCTTAGCGGTGAGCGGTCTAGACTGCACATTTGTGGTGGGAATTCAACCAGCGGGGGCACAATGTTGGCAGATTTAATATCGGAACTAAGATATTATTGTATTTTCACAGACATGCTAAGGTTTCATCCAGGACTGATGTCTCTTTGAAATGAAACCATATTTTTCAAGTTTTTCACTCACAAAACTTACTCAAGTGTGCAATTATTACTTCCAGAGTAGGGATGTCCCAATCAGTTTTCTTTTGCACCTGTTCCGATCCTAGTCATTTGATATTGAGGAGCTGCTGATATCGATTCCCAATCCGATATTTATATTTTCCTCTATACAGCTGCACAGTGCCCACATTGAGTACATTAATTTTAGTGAAACTAATCCATAATGATACGTCATCACGCACGGCTCTAGCGTGTGTGATGATGTATAATACGTGTATCATTAGGTATGATGTATCGTACCTAAAACTCAGATGCTGTTGATTCCAGTTTCACATGATGCCAGCCAGAACTATATACGTAACATTTCTTGCCATTGTCCAGAAATAAAATGGCGGGTGAATGTGATTGCATGCGATTTCATAAATAAGACTACTACTTGAAATAGAACCAGAGGCATACAGAGTCAGGCTTCAACCACAGGGTGTAACATAACATAGGTACAATGTCCGGCTAAGCATTCAGAGGATCGATCCTGAGGGAGTGGAAAATAAGGCTAGAGTAGGGTGTAGCTGGGCCAAATTCTAGGTAGGGTGAAGGGTGTCAAGTGAACGCTTTAGTCAACAAGAATGATGTTGTCGTGATCATTCGTAAGTATCGCACAAATATCTCAAGAGTTTGCACAAATACCTGGTTTATTTGACGCATAGTTATGGTGGAGAGGTTCGTGCTGTGGTCCATGGTCGGCACATCTCCAGAACTGCACCATGCCATTTTGATGCATGCTGTATATCTCTTATTAAGAAATGCAACCCATCTTTATATTCATTCAGCTCATTTATATATTATATAATATATAGTATATATACAAAGGCTATATATAGCCTTTGTTAGCTGAAATAATGATATTTTGAAACTCACCATGGTACCATTCAAGTGTACTTCTCTCGATTGTGTTGCTATTCAAGCTCCTCCAGAAAAGCCCAGAGGAGACCATGCCAATGGACTATACTCCCTCATAGATGTCTTTACATATTATATTGTTGATGCATAAAATTAGCTTTACAGTCAGTGTATTAAGATGCTCTACGTCTAAAGAAATACTTAATACCTTGGCCATCCATAATTTTGAGCTTTGAAAATGGCGAATGGACTATATTATTCTGAGGTGTTACTGTTTTGTTGAATATATGACAGGGCAGCAGTGGCTCAGCATGTTGTCTGGTGACTGGTGCATTGCTGGTTTGCTCTTTCACCTCTCCTTGCAGAATTATTGCGGTGTCCATGAGCAAGGCACCCATACCCCTAACTGCTCCTGAAGAACTGGTTGTTACCTTGCATAGTTAACACCGCCATTGGTGTGTTGTGTGTGTGTGTGTAGGTGAATGTGAGGCATTAATTAATAGTAGAGCCCTTTTGAGTGGCTGTTGCAGCTAGAAAAACACTATGTAAAATGCAGCCCATTTACCCTTTATATTGCCTGTATTTGCACATGATACACTTAGTTTTTGACACTGCAATTTCAGCAGCTGCAGCACAATGCAGCTACAGTGTGTGCATTATAGTACATATCTGGAACATGCGTTTTCATTAGTTGCATGTTAAATGGGATGCGTCCAACACAGCAGGTTGATCTTGCGGGGGATTCTGCGAGGAACCCTTTCATACCGCTTTGATTCCAGCAAAATGCTATGCCAATGCATAGCTTGCTTTGCAGTACCAGGTATTTCCTAGGATTTTGAGCCACAGATCCCTTCAGACCAAAGGTGATCCGGGTAAAAACCCAGGACGGCTGAATCACTTCAACAGATTCTACAGCAAAACATATTGAGAAGGCCTACATTTAACGTGTTTAGTGTGTGGCAATGTAGGCACATCGTAACATTTTCAGAGACGGGTCCAGCAGTCCTCCAGCTTCAATGGGGCAAAGTGAGGTTAAGTTTGACAGTCACTGATCAGCTTGCTCAGAGTACTAACAGTTTCTGAAGCTGTCACATGATGGGGATACTCATCAGGGGTCCCCAGCCAAATGTTAGCCATCACAGGGTATTTATTTGGAACTAAATCTCCTGGCAAAACCTATTGAAAAGGAATTGACCTGAATTAGGGCTGGGCGATATATCGATATGATATCGATATCGTGATATGAGACAAGATGTTGTCTGGGATTTTGCATGTCGTAGTATCGTGACATGACTTAAGTGTTTTCTTTCCCTGGTTTTAAAGGCTGCATTGCAGTGAAGTGATCTAATTTTCTGAACTTACCGGACTGTTCTATTATTTACCTTTACCCACTTAGTTATCTTAAAGGCGATACTGATCAAAAATCTGATTGTGTAAATGTTTTGCGAAAACACCAATAGTCAGCCCCACAGTATTGTCACGATGTTGATATCGAGGCATTTGGTCCAAAAATATCGTGATATTAGATTTTGGTCCACGTTGCCCGGCCTTAACCTGAAGACGTCCATGTCTGTCTGGACAGCTTGACTGTCATAGTTTCCTATTGTGAGAATCAGACCGTATTGTTATGGTCCAAGCCAATATTGTTTTAATTTATCTTATCTTTTTATTGCAGGAGTTTGATACACCCATATAACCTGACTATCAGAACTTGTAGGTGGCTTATAATCTTTTGGCACTGTTGTCCCAAAGTTAAGCTTCTTTGACTTCAATATTTGTACTCTGCACAAATGCAAACAGAAGTCATACGCCTGTGTTTGGGAAAAGGTAAGATGGTTCTCATATATTGTAATTTCATGACTTTTTTAAAATAATTATTGAATTAAACTTTTATCGTACCCCCCCAACCAACCATCACCATCCCCAAGGCTGGTGCCAATCTGTCCCCATTAAGAATGTCATATCTTTGTAGATTGTACTTGTCTTTGGGTGAAGTTGGCCGAGTAGAGACGAAAAATGCGTCGTTGCTGGAGGACGATGGCAGCGTAGCATCAGAGAGGATTTGAACTCATGCTGATGCAATCTCAAGCAAGAAGCTTCCCTTGCCTTGGACCACTGAGCAACAAGTTCAGTTTTTTTTTTTTTCAACTTGAACTCAACAGGATGCAATTTTATAACCGTGTTGAGACTGGACTCGAGTGTAAGGAGGTTAGCTGTTCTTTCATGAGCGCTAACCTCCCCCTCGCTTTCTGTCTCTTGAATGGGCTGGGGGTTGGATAACGCTTTATGTAAGTAAATGACCTGTTTGCTGTAATGCAGTATTGTCACACAACCGCACTCGCCTCGTTTGCGTCATTGTGCGTGCGTCACAGGCTGCACACCTGCCCAGGTAGTTTATTTTTAGTTTGTTTTAACTTACCCAGCTATCAGATCGCTGGCAACTTGACAAGTGCCGTAAAGTTGATAGCATCAAATGAAAGCTTCCAAAAATCAGTTGGGTCGTCTTTCTTGTGACTGACATCAAGACCGGTCTGAATCAGAATTGACCAGATGTGGTTAAACCCCACCTGTCTGGTACTCCCTGCAAGGTAAAACACAACCAAGAGTTACTTGCAAACACTTTAGGAGCCAGGTGTCGATGGCTGGGTGTGTGCGTTTTTTTTTTTAGCAATGTGAGACTGCTTGGCCTCAATTGTCTTGGATGGACAGTTTATTCTAAACTCAATGAGGAAGTTCTCTCCTCGTTCTCTCCTCTCCTCATGAGGGCTCATTATGACAAGCATCCTTCTGAGTATATGTATCTGGGTTGTCTGTATTTATAGTTATTTATTTATTTATTTATCTTTTCCACCGGCGCTGACATGTGGTTCACGGCTGGCCCGAGTAAGCCTTCAGGTATGTTTGGTCACGAGAGGGTCAGGGAAGGAAGGAACAGAGCACTTGTCATTGTGTGTGTGTGTGTGTGTGTGTGTGTGTGTGTGTGTGTGTGTGTGTGTGTGTGTTCACATTGGTAACCTAGAACATGTTATCCAAGGGGGTAGTATTTCTGAACTGCACTTGCGTATCAGGAAAAGAGGCTGCATGGCTCTAGAGTTACATTGACGGGACAATGCAGCGCCCGGATACTGTTTACGTGTCTTCGTTCGTATGTGCATGTGTTTGCATGCGGGTGTGTGCGTGTCATGCATGTGTGCTCTTGTGTGTGTATACTTAGGAGAGCGCAAGAGAAAAGAGGCTGAACTATAACAGGAGAAGTAGAGACAAAAACAAAAACTACTTCCTTACCCGTTACTCACTTTGCCTTCCCAGCAATTGCTTGGGAAGGCAGTATTGTTTCTTTGCCTTTCATTGGTTTTGTATCAGTAGGAAATTAAGATAATGTCATATCGGCGATACGCAGTTTTATTGACTGAAGTGATAACGAGAATTTGTCACGAAATGAGTTGTGTTGGAGGGGAGTGTTATTTTAAAACTAGTTTTGATTTGATATTATACTTTACATTACCAAACAGTGCAGTGTAATGAACCGCAATAGGGTTCACAACACATGGTGTCTTGCACACGTTGGCAGATGTTGTTGTATACTTGATATCATGTTAGAGTCCATGTGATCGTCTTGGGGATATTTCTCTCGATATCTTTGTTTTTGGATTTTTTCCCTCTGGCCATGCGATGGTCTGGTGGCCTGTCCAGGGTGTCTCCCCGCCTGCCGCCAATGACTGCTGGGATAAGCTCCAGCATCCCCGCGACCCTGAGAGCAGGATAATGGATGGACCCCCCCCCCCTTTTCTCCCCAATTGTATCTGGCCAATTACCCTACTCCTGGTCCCGTCCCGGTCACTGCTCCCCACCCCCTGTACCGATCCAGAGAGGGCTGCAGACTATCCCATGCCTCCTATGATACATGTCGAGTCGCCAGCCGCTTCTTTTCACCTGACAGTGAGGAGTTTCACCAGAGGGACGTAGCGCATGGGAGGATCAAGCTAGTTCCCCCTCCCCCCTGAACAGGCGCCCTGACCAACCAGAGGAGGTGCTAGTGCAGCGACCAGGACACATGCCCACACCCGCCTTCCCATCCGCAGACATGGCCAATTGTGTCTGCAGGGACGCCCGACCAAGCCGGAGGTAACATGGGGATTCGAACCGGCGATCTCCATGTTGGTAGGCAACGGAATAGACTGCTGCGCTACCCAGACGCCCATCTCTTGGTATCGTACTGCTGTAGCAGCCACTATGATGTTTTGCGTCACACAGTCATGGTCATAGTTTGTGCAAGTCAGTGCCTTTTGGGAAGTGAAAGCTTATGTTAATTAACTGGCTATATTCATAACAATCAAAAGGCCACATTACATGTACATTTTCTTTCGATCCGTGCTCATTTCAGTCTTGCATGACTGCTTCTGAATATAAGATAGTGTACTTCATATGCACAGTTAGTTACATGAAACTAATTCGCTTGCAGCGATTGGCCCCTTTTATACAAGTAGAAGTTGAAATATCTATTCCTGGTGTTGCTACCTCATTTTCCTCACCTCTTGAAATAACCACCCATCACACATCTTTCAGTTCATCACTTATCATTGTTTGAAAATGCATTAGTATGCCCTTATCGTCCATCTTTGAAGTGTTTGCTCTTTTTTTAATGGGTGCGCTGTTTGTGCGGTGGGCACAAGTATACAGAAAGGGAAGGTCATGGTAATGTCACGTCTTTCTCTAAATAGACAGGCGTGCGTTTCCTGTGATGTTTGGGCCTCTGTTATGGTTGTAGCCGAGTGTCTTAGAGCAGCGTACTGGTCACTTCCTGCTTCCTGTGAGGGGGGGCGCCGCTATTGGTTGGTTTGTCTAGAGGTGGTGTTTTGAGCTTTGAGGTCTTGGGTTCCCACTTTATCGTAGGAGGATAGTGTATGCAGTCTCTCCGTGTGTGTCGGCTCACCGTTTTTCTTCCTTTTTTGACAATGACGCGTAAAACGTGGGCTCTCGGTGTGGTGCGGTGGACCGGTACGCTCTCCTCCAAGCCCACCGCCCCACCATGGCGGCTGTGCCACGGGCTTTATTGCAGGGGAGAAGCGGAAGGTAAACCCACTAATAAAAACAAAACAACAGACTTCAGCAACCCTTTTGTCTCATTAAGCTTAGTCCCGCCTGGAAGACAAGCAGCCAGAAGATTAGAAACACAAGAAAACACCCTCCTGATATTGGGTCAAACCCTGCAATCCGTTTCTGAGTTGTGTCAGGGTTTAAAATGTCCTGTCTAACTCCTCCCCATCCTCTTTTTTTCTCTCTCATTCATCTACATTTACTCTCATGACCCATGTCTATTGAACGTGTGGAATCGGTCGGGTTTGGCAGATTTACCTGGTCGGTTGATCTCAGGAAAGGAGCAGATGCCGTTGATATTTTGTTAAACACTTTATATGGGGCATCCGAGTTGTGTAGCGGTCTATTCCGTTGCCTACCAACACGGGGATCGCCGGTTCGAATCCCCGTGTTACCTCCAGCTTGGTCGGGTGTCCCTACAGACACAACTGGCCGTGTCTGCGGGTGGGGAAGCCGGATGTGGGTATGTGTCCTGGTCGCCGCGCTAGCGCCTCCTCTGGTCGGTCAGGGTGCCTGTTCGGGGGGGAGGGGTAACTGAGGGGAATAGCGTGATCCTCCCACGTGCTGCGTCCCCCTGGCGAAACTCCTCACTGTCAGGTGAAAAGAAGCGGCTGGGGACTCCACATGTATGGAAGAAGCATGTGGTAGTCTGCAGCCCTCCCCGGATCGGCAGAAGGGGGGTGGAGCAGTGACCGGAACGGTCGGGGGGTAAATCGGTGGGGTAATTAGCTGGGTACAATCGGGGAGAGAAAAAAGGAAAAAAAAACACACAAAAAAAATTATATGAAACTTCGTAGTCTGGATTATTGGCCATCTTTAGGGAAGTGAAACCTAAAAGCATGCTATCTAGAAGGTGAATTTGCCTCAGGTTCGCATGAGTGTTGCGGCAAAATTGGATTTTACGGTCTGTCCAACCTTTTTACTGACCCGTGCATGTCTGCCGTGCTGTGACACGATGATCCCACTGCACCGCCCCCTAAACTTTTATGGAGCATATATGTAAAACAGTGTGCGAGGGTTGACGGCCCCATTCTGCTCCCAAGTGCACGCATGTGTGTGATAGGTCAGTCTGGTCGCTGCAGGATGGAAATTTCCAAACCTCAGTCAGAGAGTAACCTAATATTGTAGTTTGTGGCGATATTGTGGTGCCGTCGGATGACGCCAACTATTCAGCCCTGCATTATTTATGTGTGTTTGTGTGCACGTGTGTGTGTGTGTGTCTGTGTTTTTCCTTGTGTGTTGTGGACTGCGTGTTTATTTATGGAGGTGGCGCGCTCGGTGAGTTCTGTCACGTCCTGGCCTCAGCCAATTTGTATGTGTGTGGCTCTGTGAGGTACCGTGCTTCAGCAGGTAACGTAATGTCCCGTTTCATTTCGATTCAAATCTTGGGAACAGCCTTGCCAGGAAAATTAGACTTGCAGGGGCAGGGTTCGAGCTGAAATGCATGAACGAATCACCACATCAGAACCCGAGCAGACAAAGTCGTCCGGTTTAGAATGATAGACGGGGGATAGGTTGCAAAAAAAAAAAGGGGGGGGGGAAGCGCCTCTCTTCAGTGTCCCATCTCTGTATTCTCAGCATACGGAAGACCTACTATGGAAAGCTCCCTGCTGGTTTGAATTGATGCTTTCAGTTTCCATTCCTCTGCTTTTCTCTCCGACTATCTTTCCCATTGTCTGTTGGTCTGTCCCCCCCCGCCCTCTCTCTCCCCCTCTCTCTCTGTCTCTTCTCTCTAACTCTGTCTGTCTCTCTCTCTTTCTAACTGTCTGTCTGTCTCTCTCTCTCTAACTCTGTCTGTCTCTGTCTCTAACTCTCTCTCTCTCCGGCTCTGTTTTTCCTCTCTCGCTCTCTTGTGTGCTCTCGGTCTTTTTCTTTTTCTTTCCCCGCTGCCTCTCTCGCTCTCTTCTCTGTCGCTCCCTCGTTCCCTATGAACGGTGGCTCTTTGTTGAAGTATCCCAGCATCTCATGTTTGCTTGGCACAGAGCTGCAATGTTTACCCTCCTCCTCTCTTTCTCTTTGCCTCCCTCCCATCCCACCCCCCACCCTCTCTCTCTCTCTCTCTCTCTCTCTCTCTCTCTCTCTCTCTCTTTCTCTGCCCCTGTCTTTCCCCGTCTCTCCCCCATTTCTCCAGGGCCCCGTCTCCCATTCTTTTTTTTTTCTTCTCTCTCGTTCTTTCGGCCCTCCCTTGATAATTTCCTGCATTGTTGACAGTTGATTTAGACAAAGATAAAAGAAGCCTTTCAACTTTTCTGCACTCCTTCTCCAACCTCCCACTCCCGCTTCCCCCCCTCTCCCCTTCCTCCCGTCTGCCGCGCTCCGTGCTGCTCCGGCTCACTCCTGCTTACGCCGAGTCCCCTGCGAGTGGCTGTGGTGCCCAGTGCCACATGGGAATCGGCATCAGTTTATTCTCGGAGTTTATTGTGCAGCATTTCAGCCCTCGTTCCAAAGTCCGCTCTGGTAGACGTGCAAATAAAAAATCCCCATGTGTGCAACATGCACACGTTGAACAGCGTTGAAACTGTTAGGTTTCTTCTTCTGGCTTTCTTGCAAAATACCGTTACTTGTAACCTTTCGAAGGCTATAAGCCCTAATCTTCTTTTTCTTCTCAAATTACTGACACATCTACAGCGGGTAGCGTTTCATCCCTGAAATGTTTGTATTGCATTTTGAAATCGGACCCGTGCGCTTGCGGTATCGTTTTATGTCAACGAGGTGATCCAATTTATTCTGTTCATTCGCGTCAGACACTTTCTTTTTTTCCCCTGTGTGCAGCACCAGTAATAAGTTGTGTGCAGGCTTTGGTGCAATTCAGGACATGAAAACAGTGACACATGATGTAACACGGGACATCAGCTGGACGCTGCTTTCACTTCCCTAAACTGCTGGATCCGTCTCAGCCACTTTTCTATTGTTACATGAAAAAACGACCCTGGCCCTGTCATTCGAAAGGTCTTAAGATGGAAATACAGAAGTTCTCTGTGAGACGATAATGATGGACTGAACAGCAGGAACTGGGGTATATATATATATATATAAAAAAAAAAGTTATTATACCCGGAGGCAGGTGAGAGTACAGGTGGTCGGTCACATGTGCGCCTGAAATTTAGCCGGTGTGTGTGTGTGTGTGTGTGTGTGTGTGTGTGTGTGTGTGTATATAGCATTATTTCCCACCCGCATTCTGAGAAGACAGTCTACTCTGCCTTTGATTGTCTGATGAAGCATGATCCTTCCCACCCCGCATTCTGCGAAGACATCCCACTCTGCCTTTGGTTGGCTCTGACGAAGCATTATTTAACCCCACCCGCATTCTGTGAAGACATCCCACTTTGCCTTTGATTGCCTCTGACCCTGATATTCTTACCATAACCATGTCACCCCTCATGCCTAAACCTAACCAATCTAACCGACAAAGGCAACGACTACTAGCCAATCAGAGGCAGAGTAGGGCGGGTCTTCGCTGAATACAGGTGGGGGGAAAAAATAAGGCGCGTCTACGTGTGAGACCGCGTCCTGCACTCTTCCTCGAGCAAACTCACAAGCTTAAAACATACCGGTAGTTTCAAAATGAAGAGAACTATTGGATTTTTTTTTTTTTTTTTTGGTCGAGAAAAATGCTGCAGTGCCCGTTCGACCTGTCCCCCGGCCCTGAAAGGCCCAGCCCAGACCTGACATCAGCCCGAAAATGCCTCATCCTGACCCACCATCTTCGGCGGCGATGGCTGGCCTCACCTGACTCCATGCCAGAGCCCGAGCCATGTGCTGGTGCACCTCAATGAGAAAGTTAGCTGCCCCAGTGTAACCGAAGCAAGAAGTTAGCCTGGCGCGGGAGGAAAAGTTGAGCTGTCGCGTTAAGTGATTTAAAACGGGTTACCTAATGCTCCGCACACTAAGGTTAGACTCATACCCTTGAACGATTCTCAGGGATAGCAACTGTAGAAGTAGTCCTTTGAAGAGCTGCCCAGTGCGCTGTGTGCGCGCGTGGTCAGTGGAGGGATGAAGTGTGCACTTGTACACGTACACACACACACACACACACACAAAACCCCCCCACACACACACACACTTAACTTTACGTGCTTACATTAGCATGCCAGGCGTGTTGGATTCTGTTGTTGGCAGGTCCATGGAAAGTTCCGCCAGCCGTTAATGGTTGTTTTTATACCTGGCTGTGAGTGTTTCGAGTGTGTATCTCAAGCGGCTCACAGTCTGCCTCGCTCTGCGCCGGGGCTGTCACGTATGTCGGTGTCAATGTTTATGGTCGTGCACGCGCCCATGCGTGTGTGTGTGTGTTTGTATATATCGAGCCTGTTACCCTGGCTGCGTTTGCAGGGATGGGCTTAAGGGGGCATATGGCGGTGCATGCCCGTTCTCTGCCCAGGTCTGTCGGTAAGCATATTTCGCGAGTGTGGACGTGTGTTTTCTGAGCGCGCCTGCAGTGTGTGCAGGCTCACGACCTGAGGAGCGGTTGAGCGGATGAAGGAGGTGTTTTTAAGGAGGGTTTTTTTCTTCTTTTTTTTAATGCAAAGCCACATGTTTTATTGCTCTCCCTTTTTGAAGGACCTCTCCTCCTCCTCCAGCTCCTCTCTCCCAACCTCCAGGGCATGCAGACACACTTACAGCCCCGCTTGCCCTCCCACACAACTGTTCTCATCTGCCCGTTTGCCCCCCCCCCCCCACCGACCCCCCTCCCCAAACCGCTACATACCTGTCATTTCTTCTGCTGCTGCTGCTGCCACTCTCATTACCCCATTTCTTTCTCTTGCGCTCCCCTCCTTGCCCCCAAGCCGGACCCCCCACAAATCACTGAAACATCTTACACGCACACGCGCACACAAACACAAACATGCATGCATGCAGACGGGTCCATGCAGTCATGCGCACATGCTGGCATGTACGCATGACGCACTCTTAACACAGACGCACAAGCTGGCCGGAAAGCGGGCAAAACAGTCAACACACACTTGCATATTTGTGCAAATACGCACACACACAAATACATGCACGTTCACAGACACACACATACACACACACACACACAAATTTATGCTCACAGACACACACACGTACTAGCCCGCCCCTGTGGCTCTGTGTGTGAAATCCTGAGGCTGATTGAGGAAGAGGAATGTGACCTTGTGACCCGAGGCTGTGGGGAGGGGTGTTGGAAGCGTGTGTGTCTTTGTGTGTGTGTGTGTGTGTGTGTGTGAGAGAGAGAGAGAGAGAGACGCACATACACAGAGATGTGTCCTCTCCTCCCTGATTTTTGGACCTAATTCTGTTTTGGTCCGATGGATTAAAACTATCCCCGTGCTTTTATCCCATTCTCTCCTAGATACACATGTGAGCATGTGCACACATTTTCACAACCACAGAGACCCACACATATTCACATAGGAAGAGGACTGAGCCATGGGAATAGGCTTCAGTGGACCTAAGGGACACCATGGCACTTGTTACCTCGATCATTCATTCATTCATTCATTCATGATTCCCCTGATTTGTATAACGCATTCAGATGTGTGTGTGTGTGTGTGTGTGTGTGTGTTGTTCCTGTGGGCTAGTTGTTGTCTCGTCTGTGAGAGAGTAGATTTCCCATGTAGGTGTGACTAAATAGTCTCCTACACACACACACACACACACACACACACCACCCACTGAGCAGGGTTTTCATGGCTCATCAAACTGATGATCTGTGTGTCTCTTGGTGGTATACGGGGGTGGTGTGTATATTGTGCGTGTGTTCTGAGGGTGTTCAGAAGTATGCACATGCCAATTCACATTTGCCTGTCCGTTTTGTGTGTGTGTGTGTGTGTGTGTGTGTGTGTTTGTGTGTGTGTGTTTGTGTTTTTAAGGGGGAGTGAAGCTAACTTCTTGACTTGGCATAGCTATCTTAATTAAGAGCCATAGTGTGTTGCCCTGACAGAGCTCAGTATTTGCTGCAGAGCTTGGTATTTGACAGAGCTCTATGTGACTGAGCTCAGTATTTGACAGAGCTCAGTATTTGACAGAGCTCTATGTGACAGAGCTCAGTATTTGACAGAGCTCTATGTGACAGAGCTCAGTATGTGACAGAGCTCAGTATTTGACAGAGCTCAGTATTTGCTGCAGAGATATGCTGAGTGTGCAGCGTTGAATGGTAGCAGTCCTGTTGGCAGTAGAAGAACGTTTATCGTCTGGAGTTTGCAGCTCTCATCCTTGGATTCTTCACTATATTGACGGTCTGTAATGTGGGGCGACCCATCTGTGTTAAGTTTAACACCAGCTAACTGCTTGAAGTGTGCATGAAAAAATTTGTGTCGTAGTGAATGTGTAGGTGTTAAAGCTTGCATCAGTACTGTTGGATTTTCAAATTAATTGCTTGTGTGTGGTGGAGTAACAGTCAGGATGTGTTTCAGCTGTTTTTAATTGACGTTTTCATTTTTCATCAGATATTAGTTTTCATGCTTTTTTTTTTTTGGCTGTGGTGATCACACCCATCAAACCAAGGCAGCAGCGGCGAGTGAGAATTTAAACCATTTGCCTTGTGATAGTTACATCCATAGTGTATTTTTTGTTTGTTTGTTTGTTTGTTTTTTTGGGGTTTTTTTTTTCTCCCTTTTTCTCCCCAATTGTATCCAGCCAGTTACCCCACTCTTCCAACACTCAGGGGGACGTAGCACATGGGGGATCACGCTATCCCCCCCCCCCAGTTCTCCCTCCTCCCTGAACAGGCGACCCGATTGATCAGAGGAGGCGCTAGTGCAGCGACCAGGACACATACCCACATCCGGCTTCCCCACCCGCGGACACGGCCAATTGTGTCTGTAGGGATGCCCGACCGAGCCGGAGGTAGCACGGGGATTCAAACCGGCGATCCTTGTGTTGGTAGGCAACGGAATAGAATGCTGTGCTATCCGGATGCCCCCATAGTGTATTTTAATGGGGAATTAAAAAAGGCAAGACTTGTTTCCCCTGCATAACAGTGCATTCATCTGTCAGAATGCTGGTATGAGCACAAGAAGAGAAGAGCGCCCGTGCACGGCGATATGACTGGTCGTTAAAAATGAACAGAATGACCCCTTTCACTGATGGTGCCAATTTTACATCTCCCTCTGGTTCTTTCTCTCTGTCTTCTGTCACAAAAGAGGGACCTTGCAAATGTTTGCTTATGTACAGCCACACACACACACACACACACACATACGCACACATGCCGTGTCCTGTGTCTGATGCCTGTGGTTTTGAGGTTTGTCTCCAGGGGCTCATTAGCTCCACTGTTTATTGTAGCCCGTACATTTGCAGTCCCACAAAAGTTTTATTTTTTAACTTCAAATGTGCACCATGCGAAATGCATAAGTAACACTCTGCCTGACTCCTTGAGGAGCGATCGGCTGGGTACGCTGCGGTACTGTTGTGTTTTGGAGTCTGGCTGGTCTGTGACTTCACTGGCTGGCGTGTGAGAGTGGAAGTATTGTGTACTGCTGCCAAGGCATATAGAATGTATTGTGTGTGTGTGTGTGTGTGTGTGTGTGTGTGTGTGTGTGTGTGTGTGTGTGTGTGTGTGTGTGTGTGTGTGTGTGTGTGTGTGTGTGTGTATGTGTCTTCATGAATGTGTGTGCATGCTGGCTTGTGTGAAGTAGTAGTAGTAGTAGTATGTGTGCATATTTGTACTCCAAGTGCATGCGAGTGTGTGTTTGTGTGTGTCTACGCTTGTGCCTGTATGTGCAGTGAGGAGGAAGTGGCTGTGTTTGTTTAAACTAAGCACGCTCAGCCATGTGGGACAATTTAGCGGGAATGAAAACCCTGCACCCTGCACCCCCACCCGCAACCCCAATCTCACCAACCGCCCCCCTCAACCCCCCCCCCAGCCTACCCTAAACCTTTCTGAATGGGCGGCTGTCTTTTGAAGACTGTTAAGGGTTGTTTGGGAAGTGAGTCGAGGGGGTTGGTTTGAGAAGAAGGGGGGAGGGGGGGGCAGGAGACGGAGCTATGCCTGGAAGTAGGACAGAGGAAAAGCAGGGATGGAGGTGGGAAAGGGAGGAAGAGGAAGCGAGGAGGCAGCCTACACCCCCACCCCCCCCGCCGAATGTTTCATAAGCATCCGTCTCCTCCAGTGTGCCAGCTGAAACGTATCCAGTTCATTTGGGGGCATTTAGGCTCAGGTATACCCCGAGGGACAATATTACACACTATCAGCCCCATTACATAAAAGTGGAGAGTGAGAGTGTGAGAGGGGGAGAGTGTGTATGTGTATGGGGGGGGGGGGGGCGAGAGAGAGAGGGAGGTGCACTAGTGTGTTGCAGCAGTATGGTCCACAGCTGGGTGAGGACAGAGAAGTTGGGATGAAGATAGATAAGCTGTGTGTGTGTGTGTGTGCGTGGGGGGGGGGTCAAAGTGTATGTTTACCCGAGTCTTTGTCATTTCGGTCGAGGATAATATTGTGTTAAGGTTGTATGTTAATGCCACTGGTTCTATGGACGATGGATGCATGTGTGATAACTAACTGCCATGAACACACAACACTGTGTGTGTGTGTGTGTGTGTGTGTGTGTATGGGGGGGGGGGTGTTGGAGTGGAGTGAGTGATTAAAGGATTGTTGAAGCTGACAAGTTCACTAATCTGCCTTCCTTGGAAACAACTTTTTTTGTTCCATTGTACGACAACTTTCTCCATACCTACCTGGTTGCCAGTTTATCTGCGGCGGTGTTTGCTGAGCTATGGGTCTGTACCCTAAAGAGAAAGTCGGTCTATTTTTGGTGGGTTGTCCCATGATAAGTGCGCTGCAGTACGTTTCATGCAACTACCCAAAAAAATGTGTCTTTGGCAGGAAAAGAAATGTTGGCTGCTGATGTACAGTATCTGGGTCTTGTTATTGGGAAATAATCCCCACTACTTACGGCCCAGCAGCTCTGTGTGAATACGCAGGGAGGTGGGACTAAGAAGGCTTCAGCTAGAAAACTGGGCACTAAGTAGCTCAAAAATTTTGGCTGGGGGTTTTGGCCCAGATGCCATTGTTGCATTCTGAAGTTTCGTTCGCAACTTGCAGTGAAACTCCGAAGCGTCGTTTACGTCCTGCTCTACAGAAAAACATTTTTGCCAGTAGGTCCGTTTTTCAAGTAAACCGAGAATTGAAGTGAACTGAGTGCAAATGCAGAAACTCTCCCGAACGTGTCGTGACAGTTCCTGCTAGTTTTTCTTTTTTTGACATTCAGCCATTTTTTTGCGGCTTATCGGTGACGACGTTAAAATGGCTCCATGCGGCCGACTTCTTTTCTGTGTTGTAGCCGTAGCCTCGCCTCCTCCGCCTTTGGACAACAGTGACGCGAACAAAGGGACGAGTTTCGCGGAAGGCTGAATGAATCTGAACTCGGACTCCGAATCCCAACGACATGAGCGAAGCTTTCGAGCTCTGAAGCGCTGGACGCAGTCCACACCTCAGCTAGGCACAACATGTTGGCCTATCGAAACTTTTTGAAATTGAATTAAAAACGGTATGAAAACGGAAGAGCTGTGGATTGATGTAACTGATAGACGGTGTCTCGTTTGTTTTGTTTTGGAGCTGTCAGGAGTCGGGAATAAAGAAATGTTTGATCGGCGTGTCCTGTTTGGATCTGTTTAGATCTGTTTAGCTTGGATCAGCGATCTGTTGGTGATGCCTGGGAGGTCTCTGAGCAGCTACTGCATGGGTGCGAGGCGCGCCCGCTCCCAAAGTCACAAGCCGGCGGGTTCGCCTGCGGGGCCGCCGGTGTGAGTGTGTGGCCGACCTGAGCCGCAGAGATCCACGGGGTTAGGGAGGGTTTTGTCGTGAGCTCTCCCAAGGTTCAGCGCCTCTCCCTGGGCCACAGGGCGCTCAAGCCTCAGCCTCTCTGGCTCTGGAGAAATGCGGGAGGAGGAGCGGGAGGGAGTAATGTGAGGTAGGGAGGGAGAGAGAAATGGAGAAAAGGGTAGCTGTGGGAGGAAAAGGAAAAAGGAGAAGAAAAATTTGGATGCTTTGCCATGAGGAGGAGTGAGTCATGTTCATGTGCCTATGGGAGAGGAGCCACTTCCTCCCTCCCTCGTTCTCTCTCTCTCTCTCTCTCTCTCTCTCCCTCTCACTCACTAAATACACACTTGATATGGCTTTTTTAGTGTCGCATGATAATGAACACCACTGATAAAGATGATCGAGACGATGAAGACGGTTATGTTGTAAACTGCAGATATGAGAGAGTGGTGACACTGACGATGACAATGATGATGATGATGATAGCAAGCTGGTGGTTGGAAGCTTCACTGAAACGGAAGCGTTCAATGGGAAGCCTGCGGCTGTCGAGGTGGCCAAGTCATTATGACTCTTAATTCAAGTCATTTAGGTTGCAGCGCTTCCGCTCCATCACTCTGTTGTTGGTGTTTGTGGTAACTTTCCTCTATGTGCATGTCTGTAGGCTTCTCTCTTTGCGCGCGCGCGCGTGTGTGTGTGTGTGTGTGTGTGTGTGTGTGTGTGTGTGTGTGTGTGTGTGTGTGTGGTCACCAATTCCCAGGACGCCACCGCACACATCTGCTAATCAAAGGAACTCTCAGCTGGATGCAGGGAGAAAAGAAAGGGAGAAAGAGTCTGGCTGTCTGGGCCTGATATGGCTGGTGAGAACGACGAGGTCTGACTCGGACGAACTGGATCACCGAGGCGCCGCTCTCCTCTTGTGTTTGACGGCCTGCATTGCCTCTGTTTATCCTCTTGACCCCACACAATGACCCACATTACTGCACTCCATTACTTTCACCTTTCTCCTTGCGCCTCTCTCTCCTCTCCGCTTATACCCAGCTCTCCTCTTTTCTCATGATATGATCCCCAGTCTTCTCTCCTCCTCAATTTTCTGCCCTTTCTTTTCTACCTCTCTTTTCTGTTTTTCAATACTTAACTCCTTGACTCCCCCTCTCTTCTGCTCTTCCTATTCCTCCCTCCACTCCTCTGCTCTCTTTCTCTTCACACCCCCCCCCCCCGCCTCGCTCCTTCCCCTCTGGAGTTAGCGGCTACGTGGCTACGTGGCAGGCATTGGACTGTCAAGGCCTCTACTGTGGGTTTACTGCCTGCTGGCCCGCTGCCCAAGACACACACACACACACACACACACACACACACACACACACAGAGCCAGCCCACAGCCATACAGCTGCAAGAGGCAGGGCTCGTATGCACACATCTGCTGAAGCTAGCCATGCTAACTTAACAATAACAGCTAATGCAACGTTGCTGACTTTTTCAAGAGTGCTTCAGAGGGAAAAAAAACGAGGTAAAACAGGGTAAAGCAGAGAGCGCACTTCAGTGCACACAGATGCTTGTGTTCAGTTTTCTTTCACCCCCTCCGCTCGCTCTCCTTTTCCGCCCTCTCTTCTTCATCCTTCCTCTCGCTTTCTCGCTCTCCCCGGCTGTGGTATGGGCGTCGGGACTAATGTTTGTTCTGGAGGAATAACACAATTAGAATTCCACACATTTCTTTCCACCCCCCACCCCCAACCCGTCTCCCCCCCCCTTCCTCCCTCTCCTCCTATACCCTCTTTTCTACCTTCTGCCAGGACACCCCCCCGCCACCCCCCCCCCAAATTTGCCCTGCTGTTTGTCAGCTCCGCAACGCCACAGATACGCCACAAGCAAATGCTATTTATTTAACGGCACGGTGGCTTCGTCTTGCAACAACAAGAGGGCCGTGTCGCTCATGTGTTTGTTTGTGCGTGTCCCCCATATACATGTTGTGTACTTTTGCCAAAAGTAGTTGTATGTGATCCAGTGCATTTCTGCTGAAGTGCTTGATGCAGGTGATCACACATCAATTACCCCCCCCACACACACACACAGAGTGATTGCACTCCCACAGCTCCTGACCTGGGTGCAAAATGGTTTCCTCTGCATTTTGTTGACAGGGGAAACTGATGCCTGGCTTACCCCTCCCTCTCTTTTTCTCACCTTGTCCCTCTCCTCTTATTCATTCTCTCTTCTCCCCTTTCTTTCCTTGCACTCCCTCCACTGTCTCGTCATATCTCCTCTGTGACCCTGTTTTGTATTCTGCTGTGTGCTGAGGGAGTTGTCCCTGTGTGTGTGCGTGCATGCTTGTGCGTGTGTGTGTGCGCGCGTGCACAAGCCTCACTGCGTGTGCACATGCAGGCACACCATTATGTAACTGTAGTTGCACCCTGGGAATGAGGGGGCTCCTCCTTTTCGAGCGCTACTTTTGTTGGTCCCGCCCACTCACTCGTTGACTACCAATAAGGCTGCTGGTGCTTTGCCATCGGCCAATTGGAGAGGGGAGTCTGTGTTTTGACAGGGAGCTGGAATGTGATGAGGGTGGAGTCTTTCCAGGAAGTGGATGGCAATAGTCAGATCCTGGACTATTTGGCTGAGCCGCTTATACACTGCCTTACAGAACTCTGAGGGCTACATGAGAAAACATTCCCAAAGACCATTCCTCATAAGTGTGGAAACGATCCATCAGAGTTTCGAGAATGTGTGTGAGTGTGTGTTTTGTCTGCTCTGCATGTGTGTGTCGGGAGTGTTTTGGGGGGGGGGGGTTCTTATGTGGCTGTGTTCTTGAAGGAAGAAAACCACACGAGGCGGGCTGAAAAAGGGGGTTCAGGCAGGGGGATTCTCTTTGTTGTGCTTTTTTGAAGTAGTTAACGTTTGAACGTGATCTTGTGCATGCCAAGCGAGACAGAGAGAGAGAGAGAGAGAGAGAGAGAGAGAGAGAGGAAGCAAGAAGGAGAGAGAGAGAGGTAAAACTGCAGCTGGATCCCAAGTTACTACTCGGTCATCTGTTTTTTGGCCTGCGTTCCTGGAAGCCAGGGATGATGAGAGGACTGGAGGGTTAGATGGATGGATAGAGGGGAGGATGAGAGAGGAGAAAGGCTTTTCCGAAGGTGCTCATTTTGTGGGTGCAGAGCAAAGGATGGAGGGGGGTGTGTGGGGGGGGGGAGAAGAAGAAGTGCTGAGCCTGTCGTTCACCGGGCTGAGTCCTGACTTGTCGGAGCTCTGACTGCGCACAAGGATCTGCAGAATGCCTGGCATTTAGAGGAAACAGAGGAAAAAAAGAGGGAGAAGAAATGACAGAGAGGCGGTCTTTATTAAAGGAGACTGAAGAAAGGAGCTGCTCTTGCCGGGCTCTTTGGACGCCAGCAAACCTCGGGTGAAATGAACTACAGAGTAGCGCCGTGCGATTTCATCAGACATTGATGTCAGCGTGTTTGGGTAACTTCTTTTGTTTCCCCCCCAATCTGTCGCTAAGATTAGCTGCAGGAAAACTTCTCAGTCGTACGGATATTAGATCCGAAACCGGCTGGGAAAATCTGGGTGGAGAGGTATGAGTAATGAGTCTTGAGTCATGTATGTAGCCACCTACTTCTATATGAGCAGCTCCTAGTTATGAGATGCATGTGCCAGATGTTAGGATGTGATGTAAGGAGCACGCTCCGTCATCATTCACAGGATGAATTAAAGTTAAAAAAATTTTTGACTTTGTTTTGATACTAGATTGATTTCAGATGACTGATACCTTGCTTTGTAATTCACTGTCATTTGCATTTGTGTTGAGTAATTATTTGTAAGATGTTTGATTAAATGCTCATTTAAAAAGATAGTGTACTATACAATACATGGCTCCCCATGTGGTAAGTTGCCACATTGGGTCACAGGTTCAACAACCAATCACAGCCAATGTGTGGCCATCATGCAGTTCAACGACCAATCACAGCCAATGTGTGGCCATCATGCAGTTCAACAACCAATCACAGCCAATGTGTGTCAATCATGTAGTTCAACAACCAATCACAGCCAATGTGTGTCAATCATGTAGTTCAACAACCAATCACAGCCAATGTGTGTCCATCATGCAGCCGGTCCACGTGCCCCTGAGCCAGACTCTGGACCCTCATTTACCCGACATTTTTGTTTGGGGGGGGATTTTTTCACCCCCAATTGTATCCGGCCAATTACACCACTCTTCCAAGCCGTCGCGGTCGCTGCTCCACCCCCTCTGCCGATCCGGGGATGGCTGCAGACTACCACATGCCTCCTCCAATACATGTGGAGTCACCAGCCGCTTCTTTTCAGCTGACAGTGAGGAGTTTCGCCAGGGGGGCGTAGCGCGTGGGAGGATCACGCTGTTCCCTCCAGTACCCCCTGAACAGGCGCCGCGACTGACCAGAGGAGGCGCTAGTGCAGCGACCAGAACACATACCCAAATCCGGCTTCCCCACCCGCAGACATGGCCAATTGTGTCTGTAGGGACATCCGACCAAGCCGGAGGTAACACAGGGATTCGAACCGGCGATTCCCGTGTTGGTAGGCGACGGAATAGACCGCCATGCCATCTGGACGCCCCTTCACTCACTCATTTTAAGTGTCTTCAGATACGAGCATGAGCTAAATGCAGAAATAACCCCGCAGTACAGTCATGACATCAGAAGTGATTTGGATGTAAAAGTGAAGTTGCCCCCAAACCAGACCAGTTGTGGAGCGTCCTCCTTGTTGGCTGAAGGGCTTTCTTGCTCATGCAACACAATACAAGCTTTAGACCTCAGCCCGACATTATGATACTGTTCTGTTAACGTGCACGGCAGCACTGGGCTAGTAAACTATCTGTAGTGGTTTGGGGGTGACTGTACCCTAATTTAAACCTTTTTTTCCCCCAGTGGAGTCAGTGAAGAGGGACGTGTTAAAAGGGAAATGGGTGCCATGGGGTAGCTGCCTTGCAAACAGCATGCATCCCAAGATGTAGTTCCTTCAGATGTAGCTCCTTGTGGTCTTGGCTGTGCGTCTGTTGAAGAAGAAAAAAGCTGCCCTAAAGGCCTCAGTTCTCGGAGTTACGAGAAGAGCTTGTTCATACATGGTTTGCAAGCAGAGTCTGTGTGTGTGTGTGTGTGTGTGTGTGTGTGTGTGTGTGTGTGTGTGTGCGCGCGCGCGCATGTAGCTTTCCACTCCACCCGTTCCAAACTCTTCTCTGCGGATGACATATCATTACTGCAATTACAGGGCAAGACTACTTTAACCACACACACACTTCCAAACATGCATGTGCACACACACACACACACACACACACACACACACACACACGGGGGCAGTGCATGGTGATGGGGTGGCATGCACACACAAATGCACGCTTGTGTACAGCTGCTTGATCCAAGACGAATCAATAAGTAAGTTGAAATGCTGAATTTCCTTCAGAATAGCCAGCTCATGTGAAAGCCACTTCTTCTGTCCCTTCCTTTATTCTGCTCTGATCTGTCTGTCTGTCTGTCTGTCTGTCTGTCTGTCTGTCTGTCTGTCTGTCTGTCTGACTGACTGTCTGTGTAGGTCTCTTCTCCACACACTGGCTGCATATGTGCAGAAAGCTGCCGGCCGACATGGGAACCCTCAAAGGGTTCCATCTCTCATAAAGACCCTCTGTGTGTGTGTTTGTGTGTGTGTGTTTGTGTGTGTGTGTGTGTGCGCTTTCGTGGTCCCTTCAAAGTAAGCTCAGTCCCGGCATTCCTTGTTGCCTCCCTCTACACCCTGCTTTCTCTCTCCCCTTTCCCCCTTCCTCTTTACATCTCTCTCCCCCCCTCTCTCTCTCTGCCCTCTTATAAAGGTACTCCAGTTTGTGCATGCGTGTGTGCGTGCATGTGAGCGAGAGAGAGGTCTCTCCTTCTAAACTGAATACCTTTTGTAAATGGAGCTAGGACTGAATGGGAGTGGTGTGGGTGGCAGTTTCCCACCATATTTTGAGGCTACCCACCCCCAAACACACACACACACACACACACACACACACACACACACACACACACACACGCTCACACTACAATGTGTCTGTGTTTGTTAGTTAAATGCCAACACAGATTAAAGTTGTCAGCTGATAACCTGAGTATAAAAGGAATTGAGTCAATCTTAGAATATCTAGTGCTGGTTGGTGACTTGTGTGTGTGTGTGTGTGTGTGTGTGTGAACTGAAGTGAATAGGACCTCATTCAGTTCAGAGCGCTGACACCTGAGAGCATTCCTCACCACTCTACACGCCCTGCACTGGGAAGAAGACACCACCAGTGCTCTCTCTGTCTCCACCTCTCTGTCTCCACCTCTCTCTTATTTTCACCGTTTCCTGCAGTTCTCATTTTCCTGCTGTCTCCGTCCTCCCCTGTCTCACCTCCTTCTATCTTTCCATCTTACCCTCTCTGCATACGACTCTGGAGCTCCATACTCCTTCTGTAGTCGCCATATTTGTAGTCTTCACCACGATGCACTGACAGGCTGTGGCTTTTTGTGCAGACGTGGTTGCTCATCATTTGTGGGTCCAAAGTGTGCGCGCAGGTGCTGCATTGAAACAAATGAGAGAAATCCATGCCGAGACATTCCTGTCCTGCAGACGCTGAATATGCCATTGGGTCGGAGCATTGTGACTAAGAGTTTTATTTATTTATTTTTTAAAAAATGTACCCCCCCCCTTTTCCCCCCAGTTGTACTTGGCCAATTACCCTATTTTCCGAGCCGTCCCAGTCGTTGCTCCACCTCCTCTGCTGATCCGGGGAGGGCTGAAGACTACCACATGCCTCCTCCGATACATGTGGAGTCGCCAGCCGCTTCTTTTCACCTGACAGTGAGGAGTTTCACCAGGGGGATGTAGCGTGTGGGAGGATCACGCTCCCCCCCCCCCCCCCCAGTTCCCCCTCCTCCATGAACAGGCGTCCCGACCAACCAGAGGAGGCACTAGTGCAGCGACCAGGACAAATACCCACATCCGGCTTCCCACCGACAGACATGGCCAATTGTGTCCGTAGGGACGCCCGACCAAGCCGGAGGTAACACAGGGATTTGAACCGCCTATCCCCTTGTTGGTAGGCAACAGAATAGACTGCCACACTACCCAGATGGCCCTAAGAGAAATGGTCATGGCAGCAAGAAGGAGCCTCTTTGGATTTTTAAGCACAGTATTCAGTATTGCGATGTGAGCTACAGTACAAGGATGAAGCATACTGAAGCTGTTCTGAAAGCAGCTGCGGCAACACATCCGGTGTGTAAACTTTGGCCGAATGTTTTCCGAGAAGAAAGTGCTAGCATGTCTGCTCAAATCCGTCATTTGAATGTACACAATGAATGTACACACACTCACACACACAGCCAGGTGTGTGTGTGTGTGTCATGTCCTGGTGGTGGTTTGTCTAGCCCTTGTGAAGTGGCTGGTGGTGAAGTGTCTTGCTGGGAATGCTGGGTAGTGGCTCCTGATGTGTCAGCGGTCTGTGTGTACGTCTGTGTTTTGCCGTCGGGGAGGGAGGGAGGGAGAGAGGGAGGGAGGGAGGGAGGGAGGGAGAGAGAGAGAGAGAGAGAGCGAGAGAGAGAGAGAGAGAGAGAGAGAGAGAGAGAGAGAGAGAGAGAGCGAGAGAGAGAGAGAGAGAGAGAGAGAGAGAGAGAGAGAGAGAGAGAGAGAGAGAGAGACAGGAAGTTGTACAGTGCTGGAAGCGGGGCAGACGGTCTGTTATGTGGTTGTCAACATCCAGTGTGCTGGGTCACGGTGGACAAACTGGCCAATACTGGTCATTGTGCATGTTTGTGTTGTAAAATTCATGAATGACTTTGAGTAATGACTGTGACATTTTTAGGTCAAAGCTGTCCCCGAATTCCTAAAGCTTCTTTTCCCGTGGTGTGGTGTGTGCTACGCCACACACACACACACACACACACACACACACACACACACACACACACACACACACACACACACAAGTGGGTGATTGTTTTCAGAAACCAATACGGAATTTTTCAATTTAACATTTTATCCCTGCCTGGAATTGACACTTTATTCCTACCACATTCCACTGGGAACGGAAACCAGAGTGTGTGTGTGTGTGTGTGTGTGTGTGTGTGTGTGTGTGTGTGTGTGTGTGTGTGTGACTGTGGCATGGAAGTGATTCTCTTCAAAAATAGTTTCCTGTACCGTTGGTTTGCTGTTGTTGTAGGTAAACACATTTGATCCTGTATGGGAGAATTTTTAACTTGTGACAAAATCTCAATCAGATGTCTGTATTAGTATTGGTAGCTATATAACAAAATTTTTTTTTACTGGCGTCAAGGTAGTGTGGCGGTTTATTCCGTTGCCTGCCTACCAACATGGGGATCGCCGATTCAAATCTCCATGTTATCTCCGGCTGGGTCGGGCGTCCCTACAGACACAATTGGCCGTGTCTGCGGGTAGGAAGCCGGATGTGGGTATGTGTCCTGGTCACTGCACTGGCGCCTCCTCTGGTGATCCTCCGACGCGCTACGTCCCCCTGGTGAAACTCCTCACTGTCAGGTGAAAAGAAGCGGCTGGCGACTCCACGTGTATCGGATGAGGCATGTGGTAGTCTGCTGCCCTCCCCGGAATGGCAGAGGCGGTGGAGCAGTGCCCGGGATGGCTTGGAAGAGTGGGGTAATTGGCCAGATACAATTGGGGAGAAAAAGGGGGGGGGATCCCCCCCCAAATTTTTTATAGCTTCTTGAATATTGTGATTGTTGTCTGATTAGGAAAAAGCCTATACCAGTCCTCATGATATATCACGGTTGTTTTCATGGGTAGAAAACAAAATAAATAGAATTCATCTGTTCAGGAAACGTGAGGGTATTTCGAGAACTCACGGCTATCGAAAGAGATGGCGAGCTCAGTCGTCATCCTCCATCCCGCTCGACCCGAGGTGCCGGCCCAGTGCCGGGCCGAAAACGCTCCACTCGAGTTGAGTTGCCTTGTTTATATCAAGCGTGTTGTGCCAAAGCGGAGGAGGAAATCCAGCAGCTATTGCACCACACTACAACAACAGATAAGTGGACGAGCCGAACCACGTATGCCATCCCAGACTGGATGCTCTGCAGGCGGTGTTTGCAGACAGGCTGTTTCCCAGATGACCACATGGGAGGAATGATAGCCACTGATCTCAGGGAAGCTGTTGAGTCATGGGGACTGTGTGAGGATCACCTCATCTGTGTCGCCACGGATACCGCCTCCAACAACATCCTCACACATCGGCTGGGTGGCTGGACACACTTACGGTGTTTTGGCCACCGTCTTCATCTCGCCATTGGTGAGTGCAAAAATATATTTCAGTAATAATAAACCCAATAGTAGACCACGTAGTCCTGTACCGCCTTGAAGGTGCTCTGTTTGTTGTTACGTGGCGTGCCTGTTAAAAGCATGGATGAATGGGAGTGTAGTCAGAGTAAATCCCATTTTAAGTGAGCCGTTTCCGACTAAACAAATCACGTTGTATTTATGCTAAACCCCTGACTAGCCACAAATGGTATTTAGAGCTCAGTCTATCTGGAGAAATTAACCAGCTTGAAACCCGAATGGGTTGTTTGTTTTTTTTGTTTTTTGTTTTTTTTTAATCATCAAGCGGTAGCACAAGTAAGCTTGTTGGTTGTGGTAAAGGAATTAAAACCACTGCCAGACGACATGTGTGACATGTGTGACATGTGCAAAGCATCCTATGTAATGAAGTGTAGTACTGATTGTAATGGGGTAAATGCAAGATGTATTTTGCTGTCGGGAGGATTAATGTGAGGAAACATTTTAGTTTTTATAGTAGCAGCCGTACATGGCATGTATATGTCTGTCAGCCGTTGAGGTGCTTGGCTCAAGTTTAAAAGCTTAAAGTCCAGAATACTCCCCCTCGACTTTGTAAACAATTTTCAAAAAGTCATCTTTTTTTCCCCACCTCCTAGTGTGCACCTCTGTACAGTCACAATAGAATGTAATTTATATATTAAAATGTTGATTATAGTAATTAATGATAATAATAATTAATAATAATGACAACGTGTTACCTGGCCTGTATGTATGTTGCATTTATCGTCTCCTTTACTTACACAGAGCGAAGTGTGAAACTGCCCCAACAGGAAGGAGCCGTTGGTGTCTGCAGGAAGTTGGTGAGTGCCTTCTCTCTAGTTCACGCAAGAGAAGATGTGAACTGGCCAAGCAAGGCTCCAGCAGAATTTGCCTGCTCGTCGGCTGATCACCAACAGCCCTACCAGGTGGGGCTCCCTGCAAAAGAATAATTGGAAGAAGGGTCATGGAGCAGGAGAAAACTCTCTCACACGTCCTTTGTGCAAACAAGAAAATGCGACATCTAGTCCTAACATGGCAGGACTTGGATGTTCTAGAGTCCATGAAGAAGCCATTGACTCCTCTCATGGAGTTTACAGATGCCTTGAATGGGGAGCAGTACACAGGTCTATCTTCTCAGTAACTAGGTACTCCAGCCTCAGGATGATGACACTCAGCTCACCACGACCATCAAAAAAGGCATTCGACACTACTTAAATGAGAAGTATGACGACCAGACCACCGAGGAGCTCCTTGACATGGTTTCTCTAGTTGACCCGTTACAGAAGAGAGGGTGGACTACATGAAGGCAAGAGCTACTGCAGACCTGGAGAGCCTGGTGGCTGAACGGAGGCAGGCCTCCATCAGCTGCAGAGGTTCCTGCTAAGATGCAAAAGATGAGTTTGAGCAGCTACTTTAAAAAGAGCAGCAAACCAAAAAAAAAAAAGGCCCCTTAGTCAAGCGGAGAGTCCATTTAAAAAGGAGCTCAACCTCCATCTCCAAACCATGGAGGCTGGTCCGGAGACAAACCCACTGGAATGGTGGAGGCAGTGTGAGGCACATTTCCCACCAGTGGCCAAGCTAGCAAAGAAGTGTTTGTGCATCCCCGCCACAAGTGGCCCATCAGAGCGTTCAGGTCAAGCTGGAACATCATGACAAGTCAGAGGTCGTCGCTTAAACCAGAAACAGTTGACCAGCTTTTGCATCCCCGTCTCTCAGCCTGTAAAACTAACTCGCTGAGATTCAGCAACACCAGGCGATGTATACCTATATTTCTGTTAGGCCTGTATTCATTTTTATTTGTTGCTACAGTCCAGACAGTTCTACCTTTAAAGAGTATTACGTGGTTGGTTTTGATATTTTTGACCATATTCACATTTTAGGCCTATATTTAGTTTGTTTGCAACTGTCGTTGAAAAGTGGTTTCTGTATACCTTTTTATATTTCATACATTAATATTTTATATTTTGTTAGCTGCTCAATTGAAAATGTGCACAAAGGTTCTAAATAAATGGAGAAAAATAATCACATATGAGTAAGTACATTTTATTCATTTATAATTGAAAATGGAAATGGGCCTTTCCATGTGGTCATTTTATATAAACTATTTATTTATTGAATTTACAGAAAATGTGCTGTATCATTATAGTAAATGACCTGCACTAGGATACGAGATTTTGGTCATATCGCAAAGCCCTATTGCTCTCTATTTGTTCTTCATTTACTCCCTCTCTTCTTCCCTCACTCTTTCTCTCCCCTCTCTCCATCCTCCTCTGTCTCACTCTCTTTTTTTCCTGGCAGAGCTGATAGTGGTGTAGTGGTGTTCCCATCTGTCTGAGAAATATCCCGTACCCTGTGTATGTGTGTGTGTGCGTGTGCATGCATTTGTCTCTGTCCATCTACGTTTTGTGTGTGTGTGTGTGTGTGTGCGTGTGTGTGTGTGTTTGGGAGAGAGAGAGAGAGGATGATCGAGAGAATATATGAAGGAAGGATGGCCAGGCAGAGCTGGAAATGGGGCACTGAAAGACAGACAAAATCAGAGAGGGAAGAGCCACAGATGAAGAAAAAGTGGGGACAACCACGGACAGAGAGAGAGTAAGAGAGAGAGGGAGAGAGAGGGAGGGAGGTGTACTTGTGAGTTGCAGCTGTATGGTCCACAGCTGTGTGGTCTCTTAACCCCTTCAGATATGCCCCTCGGCACTGAAGAAGGACCAGCTGAAAGATGAGAGGAAGGCGACGACACACAGCTGTTTCTTAGGGACAGTGTGTGTGTGTGTGTGTGTGTGTGTGTGTTTTCTTGCTCAGCTCCCTTTCTGAGGACCAGTTTGGGTTGTTAACCATCAGAGTGAGCACATTTTTGTATAGTGGGAATATCTTGGCTGGTCCTCACATCTTCAAGAGTCTATTTTGGGGTTAGAACTTGGGTTTGGAGTTATGGTTAGGGCAAGGGTTAAGTGTGTAGTTCTCATGGTTAAGGTTATGGGCTGGTGAATGATTGTAGTCAATGAGGGTCCTCTCACAAGTACGGAAGAAAATAAATGTATGTGTGTACGTGCATGCCGGCATCTGTTTGTGCACATGCTGCAACTATGTCAGCAGATCCCATCAGTCCTGCTATCATGAAGACCGAGGAACCGTCTTTGACACTTTGAGATGAAGTTGTCAGGAAGCAAAAAGATGGAGAAGGATATAATAGACTGGCAAAGCTTTTAAACCTTTAAACCCAGGTCTGTTGTGACGAAAGTGGAGGAAAAAAAAAAGGCACAATCCAGACATTACCAAAATTAGGCCACCACCTCCGGGAGAGCAACAGAGGAGGAACCTCTCTCCCAAGACGGACAGATGTGCAATGGATGTTGTGTTTACAGAATAAAACACAATTTACAGAATGCAATATTGAAAGCGGATAAAAGGATTAACCGAGTACCCAGACAAAAATAGCAATGGACAGAGAAGTGACTAAGAGACCAGCTGCGAAACAACAGCAATGAGTTACATTGCTCAGTGGCTGGAGTGGGAAGAAATGTGTAAAGATCACCAATCTCTGCAGAGCCTCAAGTTCAGACCAATCAGGAGAATGGCCCGAAGGAAACCACTTCTGAGAGTAGCCAACATTAAATCAAGTCCAGTCTATTTTTATAGCCCAAATTCACAAGGTAGTCCCAAAGGCTTTACAATCAGTACAATATACAACAGTATATTTTGTTTTCATCTCATCTCAGCTCATCATCAGCTGCTTCTCCGGAGTCGGGTCGTGTTTGCAGCAAGCTAAGTAGGGCACTCCACACGCCCCTCTACCCAGCAACGCCCTCCAGCTCCTCCTGGGGGATCCCAAGGCATTCCCGAGCCAGATTGGACATGCAGTCCCTCCAGTGAGTTCTGGGTCTACCCCGGGGTCTCCTCCCAGCTGGACATGTCTGGAAAACCTCCAAAGGAAGGTGCCCAGGAGGCATCCTAATCAGATGCCCGAACCACCTCAACTGGCTCCTTTCAACGCGAAAGAGCAGCGGCTCTACTCCCGAGCTCCCTCCGGATGTCCGAGCTCCTCACCCTATCTCTAAGGCTGAGCCCAGACACCCTATGGAGGAACAGGAAATATACAACAGTATATTTTGATTTTGGTATACTTTATTGATCCCCATAGGGAAATTCCCTCTGCATTTACCCATCCTAGCTGTGTAGCAAGGAGCTATGAGCAACTGCTATGCAGCGCCCAGGGACCAACTCCAGTTTGTCTCGCCATACCTCGGTCAGGGACGGGAGCATTAACCCTAACATGCATGTCTTTTTGATGGTGGAGGAAACCGGAGCGCCCAGAGAAAACCCACCGCAGACACAGGGAGAACATGCAAGCTCCACACAGAGGAGGACCTGGGGTGACCCCCAAGATTGGACAACCCCAGGGTTCGAACCCAGGACCTTCTTGCTGTGAGGCAACAGCACTAACCACTGGGCTACCGTGCCACCCATATGCAACTGTATACCGCACACAACACCCTCCATCCTTGGATCCTAGACCCGAATGAGGAAAACCTGCAAAAGAAAAACCTCGATCAGGAAAAAAAAAAATGATAGAAACCTCAGGAAGAGCAACAGAGGAGAGATCCCTCTTCCAGGATGCAATAGGTGTCAAATGCAGAAAAATACACAAAAATAACAGAATTATAATTTAACATCATAGATTATACAATTACACACAGAGTGAGGTAAAGCATGAAATCCAGCGAATGTAAATGTGCTGGTTAATAAACTTGTAAAGAGAGTGCAAGGCAAATTTAGTCAATGTGACCGTGCAAGACAACATCAAGAGGCCCACAGATGCAGCGAGGAACCGGCGGGACCCCGCGCCACAAACCAGCTCTGCACAGCGGGGCCCTGCTGAGAGAACAGACTGCACATGCACAGTAGGGATGAGGCAGACCTCCACACAGCGTTCACACAGAGAGAGAAAGAAAACGAGAGAAGTGACGAGTGTGATGCCGAAAGTTGTCATAGCTAAAACAAACAGTATAAAAGCAATTTTGAATGAGAACAGTGCAAATGATAGCATGGATCTCCAGGAGGGTGGGGATTGTGACCATGGGGAGACGGGACGCATGACAAACAGGCTCCGAACCCATCAGGGCGGTCGAAAGAGAGCGAGAGAGAGAGATGATCCATGGTCATCAGACAGTCCATAATACAGGAAGATAAATTGTCGCGGAAAACGAGAAAGAGCAAGAGAGAAGGGGATGAGGGCACACCATGGGTACACACGTGCTCAGAGATACAAACAGAAGGGTAGAACGGTGCGATGCGTTCAGAAAGCTGAGGAACAAATCATGCCTTGAGTTTGCTATAAGGCACGTGAAAAAATCTTGAGACCTTCCGGATGAAGATTTTGTGTTCAGATGAGACTAAAGTGGAGCTCTTTTGTCCTGAAAACAAAAGTGCTGTGCACGCCAAGCTCAACCCTACACCCAGGTAACGACATCCCTACACCGAGCATGGCGGTGGCTGCATCGTGCTATAATGTTGTTCAGCATTATAGACTGGGAAGCACCAGTGAAAACGACTAAGTAATGGCTCAAAAAAAAGGCTGATGTTCTGTAATGGCACAGCCAAATCCCATCGAAAACCTGTGGTGTGACCTGAAATTTGCTGTCCACCAACGCTCTCCATCAAATGTGGCAGAGTTGGAACAAATCTGCGAGGAGGGACGGGCAAACGCTGCAGAATGTGTGACTGTGTGAAGCTCCTAAAGACATACCGGAGAAGCTGCACAGCTGTACTTGCTGCCAGAGATCTTTCATTCTCAGTGACTCCACCTTTGCATAAAAACCCATGCTTGAATAAAATATAGATGTCATTTTTTTGCTTCATAAATCTCATTTTGATGTTTTGTGAAGAGAGGAAAAAAACACCGCCGTGTTAAAATGTGGAGGTGCAAAACGAACACAGAGTTGGTGTGTGGTTCGGAAGGCGCTGGGTTTCCGATGAGAAATCACTGCTCCTGATGTTAACTTGTTTTTTTGTTTTTCTTTTTGTGGTCTGCTTTTGTGGTCCTGGTCAAATCCCCGATAGCCGTGCAGCTCATAGTCATTAGTCAGCAGCTCCTTAGTCGTGACTTCACTCCCCAGCAACCAATAGAAACACATGCGTCATCCACTGATCTGGCTTACTTCTGGTAAGTGTGTGTGTGTGTGTGTGTGTGTGGGGGGGGGGGGTTGACTTTGGGAGTGTACATTTGCCGAAATATCCTCGGAGCTGTAATTGTGTTTGTTCGTGTGTGTGTCATTTCACATGTGTCAATGTGACATTGCACAGTACTCTGTATTTGTGCTCGAGTTTCCGTCTGTGTGCATGTGTGTGCGTGTGTGTGTGTGTGTGTGTGCGTGTTTATATCCTCTCAGGAGAGCATGTTTAATGCACGTGTCCGAAGTGTGTGGGAGCCGCAGCCATGGTGCTGTAAGTTTATCCATGTGGTTTGCACCATGTATAGGACAGTGTGTGTGTGTGTGTGTGTGTGTGTGTGTGTGTGTGTGTGTGTGTGTAAGACCATACGTTTTCTGCAGTTCAGGGGAAGGATAGGAGCTTGGCTTAGATCCTGATGCGGACAGCGGGCTCAGCTGTCACGTGTCGGATACGATTTCTATTCTTGTCGCCCAGCCAATTAGGTAATGCCGTGTAATTTTCCACTTAAGATGAATGGCTGTGGTTGTTTTCTTTTTTTTGGGGTGATGCTTTTTTGGTTTTAGTGCTATTATTGTACATGTAAAGGAGCCATCTACAGATTAGGCTCTCTGCTCTCGTCCGCTGTTCTCCAGAGGACACCGTCAACACGCTGGACCCCGGGCAGCCCGTCTCGTTTCTACTCTTGCCATTCACTGTAGATGTT
>NC_079226.1:30469443-30491943 GCF_029633865.1 Lampris incognitus
CGCTATGTAAGCGGGCATGCAGTGTATGTTTTTGCACACACACACACACACACTATATATATATATGTATGTACACACATTTATGTGTGAGATGTGTGCCTTGGTTTTGCATTGGAGCATCAGGTGTGTTGCAGCATCATGGATACTTTCCACACATCGCAGAGAGAATGGTCCCATGTAACCATTAGCGACTCTAACCCATAATTCAGCTCTGAACTCGGTGAACCCCACTCTCGGTTGTGTTGTTCAGCCTGTTATGTCACCTCAGGTGGGCTGCCCACTCAGCTGCCTGTCCTGCTCTGTATTGTCCTTTTGGCGGTGTATGCATTATGACTGACAGATATTTCATTTCTTTTCTTCTTCTTCTTCTTCTTTTTTTTTTTTGTAGATCTATTTTATTGGCATTTTAGGAATAAACACAGTACAGTGACGGTGACCCCCCCCCCCCACACACACACACACAGTCTTTTGAGCTCCTTATCCTTGGTTGAGGAATTATGATGAAAATAATAACAAAAACAAATAACTGTTAATTAACATTAATAATAATAATAATAATAGTTACCTCCGGCTTGGTCAGGTGTCCCTACAGACACAATTGACCGTGTCTGTGGGTGGGAAGCCGGATGTGGGTATGTGTCCTGGTCGCTGCACTAGTGCCTCCTCTGGTCGGTCGGGGCGCCTGTTCGGGGGAAGGGGGAACTGAGGGGAATAGCGTGATCCTCCCACACGCTACGTCCCCCTGGCGAAACTCCTCACTGTCAGGTGAAAAGAAGCGGCTGGCGACGCCACATGTATCAGAGGAGTCATGTGGTAGTCTGCAGCCCTCCCCGGATCGGCAGAGGGGGTGGAGCAGTGACCAGGACGGCTCGAAAGAGTGGAGTAATTGGCCGGCTACAACTGGGGAGAAAAGGGGGGTGGAGGGAAATTTAGTGCTTATATGTATGGGTAATTGCAGCGCATAACAAGCTGTTGGGAGATTTTTGATGTACTGCCAAAATGTAGGATTCAGCAACCACGTTGTATTCATCATCTCACCCAGGGAGGTAGTCATTCTGGGGAAAGAGAGGTCAGACTCTTAATGATATTTTTCTTATAGTAGTAGGGGTGGCATGGTGGCCCAGTGGTTAGCACTGTTGCCTCGCAGCAAGAAGGTCCTGGGTTCGAACCCCAGGCCGTCCCAGGTCCTTTCTGTGTGGAGTTTGCATGTTCTCCCCGTATCTGCGTGGGTTTCTTCCGGGTGCTCCGGTTTCCTCCCACCATCAAAAAGACATGCATGTTAGTGTTAATACTCCTGTCTGTGCCCCTGAGCAAGGCAATGGAAAGAAGTACTGGACTTGGTCCCCGGGTGCTGCAGCTGCCCACTGCTCCTATACCATAGGATGGTTTAAATGCAGAGAACACATTTCATTGTATGTATAAAGCCTTCTCTTCTTCTATTATATGATCCGTGTCTGCTGACTGTCTAAAATATGTTTGTGTCTTGTGTGCAGGTGATCCTGGTGCAGGTGAACCCGGGGGAGACGTTTACCATCCGGGCGGAGGACGGCTCATTGCAGTGCATCCAGGGTCAGTCCCACAATTATTACAACGTCATACTTAGCCGCGGCTAAGCTTAGCGGCGTGATTTAATTTCCTCGTCATTAGTGACAGCCACTGCGGGACTGAATCCACCGTTGCCGGATTTACTGTCTTGTCATCGCTGACACGAGCAGACTGGAAATCGCTGCCCTCAACTAGCACTTGAAATGTAGTTTGCGGCGGCTTTGAAGGAATTTATATTTATAGCACATTCATATGATCCCTCCTGGGTTGGGTAACTGCCATCACCCGCAGGCCGTCTATTTAAAATCGATTGTATGAATTATAAAAAGAAATGTACGTGACCTAATGTTAATTTTAAAGGTAGAACGAGTAGGATTTGTTGGTTACGGTTTGTAAGCGCAACATTTAAAGTCCCCCCCCCCCGGCTCATAACACCAGAAGGACACGCCCCCTGACCCCAGTTGCCAGAACACATCCCAGTGTACAGGCCGACTCCGCGTCGCTCTTCATCCCCATCCTCTCCTTCAGGGCTCGCCAGCGGGTGAAAGCCAACCCCCAGATTGACTCTCGTTTTGGAATGAGCTTTGTCCGCTTGTCGATTCCCCTCGCTATATTTGCGTCTGTTCAGCGCCGTGTCCGCCATTGTCGTAGCTTCCTCCTGGATGCAAGCTTTTGATCTTGATCTGGCACTTGGGCTGATTTTTTTTTCTTTTTTTGGAACCCCCCCCCCCCCCCCCCCAATTTTTCTCCCCAATTGTATCTGGCCAACTACCCCACTCTCCAAGCCATCCCGCCCGGTTGCTGCTGCACCCCCTCTGCCAATCCGGGGAGGGCTGCAGACTACCACATGCCTCCTCCGATACATCTGGAGTCGCCAGCCGCTTCTTTTCACCTGACAGTGAGGAGTTTTGCCAGGGGGACTTAGTACACGGGAGGGTCATGCTATTACCCCCAGTTCCCCCTCCCCCCGAACAGGCGCCCTGACCGACCAGAGGAGGCGCTAGTGCAGTGACCAGGACACATACCAACATCCAGCTTCCCACCCACAGACACGGCCAATTGTATCTGTAGGGATGCTCGTCCAAGCCGGAGGTAACAATGGGGATTCGAACCCGTGATCCCCGTGTTGGTAGGCGACGGAATTGACTGCTATGCTACCCGGATGCCCGTCGCTACCTTTTTATAGAGTCCCGCTGCCCAAAGGTTAACGCCTAGAAACATCCTGTAAAATATATAAATAAATATATAAATAAGAAAATACAGACACCGCCACACACGTCTAGTGGGTCACAAGTGATGATTGAGAGGGGTTACTTTTGGATGAGTCTATGTACGGATTTTTAGGAAAACCCTACTCATTCTACCTTTAGGGGTGTTTAAGTTTATTTTCCTTTTTGATTTCGCAAGCGTTTACCTCTTGAACACTCAAAAGGATTTCAGCCAGCGGCGTTGAAGGCGGGGATTGTATGCGTGGTTAAAGGTTAAAGTCTCGTCCCTCTCCCGAATTCACTTATGCGTCCGCGTTTTACCAGATCCAGTGCTTTTCCCAAGGAGTTCGCTCTCATACATTGTCAGTGCTGTGCGGTCTCTGTTGGCGGGCAGACGGCTGACACAGCAGGGGGGCGCGGGGAAAGGAGGCAGAATTTCCATACTGGGAGATTTACTCCTGTGTCAGGGGCCGGGATGCTTTGCTCGCTGCTCAGTTTTGTTTTGTTTCCTCTTCGCTCCTTAAAACAAAGATAGTTTGAAAGCTTGATACTCTTAGGGATGTTTTTTTTTCTTCTTTCTTTTTATAAGAGTAGCAGCAGCCGTTCTCCTAATCTATCTCTGATATCTGCACATGAAAAGGCTGGAAATGCCGACGCTGAGAAGGAACGAAGTGGGAGTAACTGGGGGGGGATTTCCCCCTGAATCTTGTGTGTCCCACTTTGATGACATCACCGCAGCAAGCTGTAAACTGTGCTACTCTGAAAAGGGGCCTTTGTTTCCCTCACAGTCTCTGTTGTGGGCTTGGTGTTGATCTCATGGCCTCTCGCTCTCTGTCAGTGCTTTTCAACCCTTTCTTTCTCTCTCTCTCTCTTTCTCTAGCTCACTCTCTCTTTCTAGCTCTCTCTCTCTCTTTTCCCCTCTGTGATTAAGATTTTCTTTCAGAGGGTTCTGCCTCGGCCCAGACTCTGACCCGCCCCACACCTCCACCCCACTCCATTCTCTCTGCTATTGTAGCTAATTATATCTCACCTCCCCTTCTCCACCCGCTGTGTAATTCAATTTAGCTCCTGAATCAGAAGGATCTCTGCAGACTAAGCTTAGAGGTAGACAGTGCCAGATGGATGGATGGAAGGATGGATGGATGGATTGATAGATACGATAGATTTAGTCTTGGATTAACAAATGACACACTTGAAGGATTGCAGAATAATGTTATGCATGGATGAATGGTTGGGTTGATGGATGGATCGAATATTACTAGACAGTATGATTGGCAGAATGATGGATTTTGACATATTTACAGTGTTGGGAGACTGGTTTAGTACTGGTGTGTGTGTGTGTGTGTGTGTGTGTGTGTGTGTGTGTGTGTGTGTGTGCCATACAAATATTTAGTCTCTAAGGCCCTGTGCGTGTCTGTGGGTGATTACTAGTGTAGCTGGATTTCAGTACGTTTGACAGTTAATTGGGTGGGTGGTCAGAGGTTTGGGACTGTGTTTGAATGCATATATTATTAATGTGGAGGGCCACACACACAGACACTCTCACTCGCTCTCTCCGGCTCGCTCTCTCTTGGGAGGAGGTCACTGGGTTTAATGAGAGGTGGAGTGTGGCAGTGTTTTTTGAAGGCGAACTAAGTTGCTCTTTAGACAGAGACTTGGTGTGATTACTGAGACCTCAGAAGTCTGCGTGTGTGTGTGTGTCTGTGTGTGTGCGCGCTCTTGTGTGCTTTTTACGCTTCTGAGTGTAAGCTTGCACATGTGCGTTGCCTACTTCTTTTTTTTTGCGAGTGAGTGTTTGTTCTTATGTGTACTTCTGCACAATTTTGAGTACGTGTTTGTGTGTGTTAGAGATTACAGAGACCTCAGGGCACAACCAGGATACAGCCTTTATATAAAGTAACCTCTGTTTAACGGCTGTGCCGCGGTGCGTGCATGCAGTCATGCACACGCGTATGATTACACACACACACACACACACACACACACATACGGAGTCCCTCTGCCAAGGCAGAACTGGCCTAAAAACACCGGCATGGTAGCCAAAAAGAGAGATTCTTTCATAAGGACCTTCAACCTTCCCTCTCCTTCACTCTCTCTCTCTCTCTCTCTCTCTCCGGCGCCCAACTTCTTCTCAAATTCCCCGTTTCCCGTTCCTCCTCTCTGCCTTCCCTTAGTCTCATTTTCTTATCTACCCCCCCCCCCCTACAGAAAGCTTACCTAGCTTGACTGGAGATAGGCCGGTGGTTGATTTTAGTCACCCCACTGAAATACGCATGTTCCCCTCGCTCGCCCCGAACACAACTATTGCCCTGTTGTCTCTGCCGTACCTTCTTTATTTTCCTCCACCTCCCTCTGCGCTTCACCGTTGTCCAAATATACCGAATAAAGAGTGAAGTTCTTGAAGGTAAGTGGACTGTCTTACTCTCCTATGAACTGTGAGAACAGAATGTAAAAAAAAAAAAGAAAAGAAAAGAAAAAAAGGATGGCTGTGAGCTTCTGTTATTTTAGTGCTGTATTTTATTTGGGTTTAAAGTTTACATGGTTTACAGACGCTACACACAACAACAAATTCCACGACCTCAGGGTCCCTCAAAAATGAAAAAACAAAACAAAACACATGATCTGGCAGCATGTTTGACCCGTGTGACCATTGCTAAATATACGCCTTGTAAAAAGGTTATTTAAGTTGGTGTCGGGCATTAAAATCTTCTTCCTCAAAATCTGTTCCGTCCTTAAAATGAGCTAAAGAAGCCGCCTTCGAGGCGAGATAACGCCACATCTTCGTTACAGATTCGCTCGTTGTGAGAACTCTGTGGAAATGGTTGGAGTAAGGTGAGTGTTAAGATGCGTGCGGGCAGAAACTTCTGGATGCAAGAATTTTTTACATCAGAGCTGAGTGAAAATACACCGAGTAGCCAATACATTAAAACCACCCGCCTAATATTGTGTACGTCCCCCTCGTGCCGCCAAAACAGCTATGGCCCGTCTAAGCATGGACTCCACAAGACTTCTGAAGGTGTCCTCTGGTATCTGGCACCTTTAAGATCCTCTAAGTCCTGTAAGTTGCGAGGTGGGGCCTCCATGGATCGGATTTGTTTTTCCAGCACATCCCACGGATGCTCGATCGGATTGAGATCTGGGGAATCTGGAGGCCCAGGCAACACCTTGAACTCTTTGTCATGTTCCTCAAACCATCCCTGAACAATGTGTGCAGTGTGGCAAAATTATCCTGCTGAACGAGGTCACTTCTATCAGGGAATACCCTTGCCATGAAGGAGTGTACTTGGTCTGCGACAACGTTTAGGTAGGTGGTACGTGTCAAAGTAACATCCACATGAATGCCAGGACCCAAGGTTTCCCAGCAGAACATTGCCCAGAGCACCACACTGCCTCCACCGGCTTGCCTTCTTCCCATAGTGCATCCTGGGGCCATCTCTTCCCCAGGTAAACGTCACACACACACCCGGCCGCCCACATGATTGAAAGAAAAGGTGATTCATCAGACCAGGCCAACGTCATCCGTTGCTCCATGGTCCAGTTCTGACACTCGTGTGCCCATCGTAGGTGCTTTTGGCAGGGGACAGGGGTCATCATGGACACTCTTACTGGTCTGCAGCTGCACAGCCCCATATGCAGCAAGCTGTGATGCACTGTGTGTTCTGACACCAGTCTATCATAGCCAGCATTAACTTTTCGAGCAATTTGAGCTACAGTAGCTCTTCTATGGGATCAGATCAGGCGGACTAGCCTTTGCTTCCCACGTGCATCTATGAGCCTTGGGTGCCCATGACCCTGTCAACGGGTCACCAGTTGTGCTTCGTTGGACCACTTTTTGTAGGTACTGACCACTGTATACCAGGAACACCCCACAAGACCTGCCGTTTTGGAGATGCTCTCTCCCGGTCGTCTAGCCGTCGCCTTTCTCAAAGTGGCTCAGATCCTTACACTGGCCGGTTTTCCCTGCTTCCAACTCATCAAATTCAAGAACTGACTGTTCACTTGCTGCCTAATATATATCCCACCCATTGACAGGTGCTGTTGCAACGAGATAATCAATGTTAATCACTTACCTGTCCCCGGTTTTAATGTTGTGGCTGATCGGTGTATCGTTCCACATAGGCACATTTTTTTCTTTTGAGAATTTGGAGGAATACTTTAACATCCCTAAAATGACTCGTTAAGTGGATATTTCTGAAGGGGAGATACAAGGATCTTATTCACTGATAGGTTTGTGCTAATTCTGTCAGTTCTGTCAATGATCACATTACCTGTGTGACTGGCCTGACCTCTTGTTGGTACTGCTGCATAGTTGCTTTGTCCTAATCACAGTCAATGTCTCTCTCTCTCTTTCTGTCTCTCTCCCCTCATTATGGAACATGGACTCAAAGATTTTCTCCTTGTTTCTTTGACAGTAGAGGATCAATGTGTCCAAAGGCCCTTGATCAGTCACTCTGCTAATTAGTGGTGTGTGTGTGTGTGTGTGTGTGTGTGTGTGTGTGTGTGTGTGTGTGTGTGTGTGTGTGTGTGTGACCTCTCCGTGCTCCGGGGGTCTGATTCAACTGACCCATCTCTTCTCTCTACTCGCCCTCCTTCTCTTTCCCATTCCCTCCCTCTTTTTCCATCACTTTACCTCTCACCCTGTTGTTAGCCTGTGTGCTCTCCTCCCTCTCCACCCACCCCCTCACCTCTCTGTCCCTCCCTCCCCCGCCCAAGCCACCCTTCTACCCTCATCTCCGATCTTTCTCCCTCCTTTCGCCGTGCCCCCCTCTTTCTCTCCGTCCGTATCTTGCTCTCCACCTCCCCCACTTCAGCCATTCCCCCGAGCTTTCCCACACTAACATCAAAGGACAAAACTCTAGAGGGTGTGTGAGAGCACCCTGCTCTGGAATGTGTGTGTGTGTGTGTGTGTGTGTGTGTGTGTGTGTGTGTGTGTGTGTGTGTGTGTGTTTTACAAGGCTGTGTCAGTTTACTGTGTTGTCTGCTCTTTGTTGGTGTTTTATGGGGGAAGATCGGGCCAGCGGGTGAAGAACAGGAAGCCATGCCCCGCGACTGAGGATGTGACATCATGGGCCCTCACTGTGGCGGGCATGCCTCTCTTCCTGGTCGTGTTTTTGTGCTCTGTGGCGCTGAGGGAGATTAATCGATGACGCTGTTGTATTGTTGTGTCACATTCGCAATTCCTCCTCATTGAGTAAACGGGGCAAGATGTGTGTTCGTCTGACGTGCGTGTGCAAACTTGTGTGTTTCACAGATCTTGTGTCTTGTCATTCAGCACAGAAGGAGCATTAAAGTATGCCAAATTATTAAATTACCAAAAAAAAATATGTTTTAAGTGTTGACTCTTCAGTCGTGGGTATATCACCAACAAAATTCAAACATATAGTTGACGTGGTGTTTTATATCAGATGTATGTTTTCATGCCAGATATTCAGATTTTCCAACTCTAACCCTTTTGGTGTGAGACACGCCCTTGCAGATCCTGTCTCATGCAACGCCAGCAGATCTCAAGCCAGTAAGTGGTCAACGCTGCAAACCTCTTAACCATCCTACGTGCTGAGAACATGTTTCTAAGCAACTATTATTTTTCTACTGCATAATCATCATCATCATCATCATCAGTGGTCACTCGAAGCGCGTATGGCTGTCCTCTCCGTTACGCAATTGATTATTATGCAATGCATAATAGGATGCAACTGAGTCATCATAACCTTAACCTTGGCGATGGACCCTATTATCACTCGTGTGTTTCCTCTTTTTACTAACTGTGACCGAAATCAAAGTGAAGCGGTGATGCGATGTCGGTGACATTGCGGCGATGCTGATTGGACGATCATACATGGCCCGATTATAAACCGGTGTTTAGTCTACCCACGACCGTGAAGCCGGGCAAAAGCCTTTAACCAAAATAGCCATGCTACTCAGCAGACTCTCAGAGCAGCTTTAATATTTTTGCACTCTTTCACCTTGTGAAAATTCAGTAAATCGCTGGAAACATCTGTGATACACTAAAAAAAAAAACCCAACTGACCTGCCCTGGAAAACCCAATCCCGTCCAAACAGTGCTTAGGAAAACGTTTCCCCTTTCATATCCTATCGTCAATCTTTATGAGGTAGATTGTGAGATTGATCCTAGATCAGAACCCCTTCGACGAGAAGCTTAATCTTTATAGGCCAAGGCGTACATTGCTAGCACCTTTGCAAAGATGACCTGAAGCTTTTACCATTTTAGCCTCCATCAGTTATTGATGCAGTATGCTATTAGTTTAAACACTAATAACTCTGAGCAATGGTTTAACTTCGTGTTGAGGTGAGGCTAATGAAGCGGCCCAACATCTGATATGAATGTGTGCAGGCATATGCTCATACATGGAAAAATTTTAAATCTTACTCCAAAGGCCTGACTAAATTTGGCAACTCTGGATATACACGCTGAGAAAATGGGCTTCTCCTGGATGGTTATAGCTGGCCACCGCTGCCAGCAGTCAATCTTTTTATATGTTAGCATCAAAAACTCCCTACAAAATATGTTCGAGTTAGCTATTTTGCCTCTTACGTATTAAGCTGTCATGATGACAGACTAGAAGAAAAGCATTTGATGTCGAATTGCAAACACATGATCTTAAAATTTCATCATTCAGACGGGATTCGAGCGGCGGCGGGGGTTGAGTCGAAGTTCTGCTTGCGTGTTCTCAGTCACAGCTCGCCCCCATCTCGCTGTGCATTTGTGTAACATGTGTGGTAAAACACGTCAAACAAGAGCACAGATGCTCAGCGTTACCTGGGACATTTGTACCTCTGCAGTGGCATGCTGGGAAATATTGTCTTGTATTTTATAGAGGTAAGGATTGTGTGTGGTAGCTTAAAGGTTGTAATGGAAACTACCAGTCTAGCTTCAGTGTGCAGATCTCATCACCAGCTGTGTGTGTGTGTGTGTGTGTGTGTGTGTGTGTGTGTGTGTGTGTGTGTGTGTGTGTGTGTGTGTGTGTGTGTGTGTGTGTGTGTGTGTGTGTGTGTGTGTGTGTGTGTGTGTGTGTGTGTGTGTGTGTGTGTGTTTCATGTGGCCAGTGTGTATCATGTTGATGCATGTTTAATGTTTTACCTGCAGATGGGTGCCATCTCTCTCTCTCTCTCGCTCTCTCTCTCGCTCTCTCTCTCTCTCTTACTTTCTCTTTCTCTCTCTCTCTTGCCCGCTCACTCGCTTCCCCCATCTCTCTCTCAACCTTTCCTTTTCTCTGATCTGCCTCAGATATAAGATGTTTCAGATTTCCATTATAAACACGGAAGCGGGTGGAATTTGCAGATTTGGTGGCGGTTAAGTACAGGATCGGTGAACATACTAGGAATCTAGATGATTCTTAATCCCGGTTGGGCTTCTGTATCTTGTGTGTGTGTGTGTGTGTGTGTGTGTGTGTGTGTGTGTGTGCGCGCGCACATCACGGCATGCACGTGTCAGTAAACTTACGCTGGTTCGTTGGATGGGACGGAGAAAAAAAAAGTCAAAGCGCCTCGCGTCCCCGGAGTCAACAGCATCAGAACACTAAGAAATGCGGCCTTTTTCTTCTCGTTTTTAGTATTGTAGTTGGTTACACAGACTTCCTTAGAGTAAAAAAAGGGCAAAAAAATGGAAAAATATGCATTATAAAGGTAAAAATGAGAAGACGAAAAATGGAAGAAGATTTTAAGGAAAACATAAATTGGCTGTCATAGGACTATACCCATTTAATCCCGTGTTCTTTCTCTTTTTTAACCTCTTTGCCCACTGTGCGTCTGTCACAGTGTGGAGGTCTGCATCTGCCTGTCTTGTCATCTTCTTATTGTCTTGTTAAGGGAACTTGGTGAGCATTAAGACCTCCTATTGTTGGCTTCTCGACAGACCAAGGCTTTATGTCTCATTCGCTAGAGTGCCCACTTCTCTCTGTCTCGGGACCCCCTGATGTAAATGGAAATAACCTGGACTGAAGAAATACGGTGTAAAGTCCGCAGCTTGTGTTTACATCAAGCCAGATGGCTCCAAACAATTTGGGGTCGATGAGGCGGCGCACTTCTCTCTTTCGCAGAAGTCCTTGATTTGGTGTTTCATGTCTTGACGGCCCTCTTCTGTCTTTTCCAACTGGGAGGTGTCGACTTGAGGAACGTTTTCAGACTCTGCCTTGAGAAGCAAAGCCTCCCCTCCACCCCCACCCCCCATCGGGACGGGGCGAGGGACCGAACGTAGCCGCGGGCCCGAGTCTCTGCCGATGCTTGGCTCCTTCGCCGGACCTGTCAGCCGAGGTGATTTGCGGTTTGCGTCGAGTGTCAAGCTAGTCAACGGGTGTTGCCTTGCCATTCGTGTTAAGCGAGCCACGTCTCTTGAAAACGAGCTTGTAGATTTACTCCTTTGTTTGCTCCGTCCCCAACATGAGAAGTTTTGCTCTTGCGCATGGCTTTGTGTGCCTTTAAGTCTGCGTCTCTTCTCTCGTGTGTGTGATGTATTTTGTGGGCGTTACTTGGCAAATGAATAGGCAATGTTGACTGTATTGTAACGAGTCTTGCTTTCAACACCAGGCACAATAAATCCCATCCGCTGTATAATATTCTCTGGACTGTTATGAAGTGCTGCATATTGACTTCGATGCTGTGTGTTTGGGCACCCGTGCCACTTGCTGGTCCCCCTCAGACACGTTTATTGAATTGAAAAGAGTGATGTCCTTTCAAAGCCAGTAATGCATTTTAAGTGTTTTGTCACGAGCTGTCAAGCGCTACCTGGCATTTTGACCGGACGCTTCATAAATAACATTTCACTGTTTCCATTTCTGAGCATTTGTGATTAAAAAAAAAAAAAAAAAAACCCCGCTGCCTTATTTGCGCCCCGTGACCAGTCAGCAACCCTTTATAACTCCACCATTAATCTGTCAGGCTGGTCCTCACAGTGGTAATCACAGGAGCAGGTGTTGGCAAGCTATAAAAGGACCTTTCAAATGATGTGTGATGGGTGTATTGTTACGATGCAGCTTGCTCGCTGTTTGCTCAATCTGAGACCGCACCAACATGTAATAGGGATTATTGGGGTTTGTTGTTTACCCAAAAGCGGCTCTTCCAACTGAGCGACTGCACTGCACTGAAACCTGTGTTATCCCAGCCAGCCTAAAGCACCCATGAAAGGGGGTTTTGAGCACTGCGAACTTCAGTCTGACGTACAGCCGGATGTAACTGAACAGTCGGGTGGGATTTCCCCGAGTTTGATTTCACTAACGGTTAGTAAGGGTCATATATATATATATATATATATATATATATATATATATATATATATGTGTGTGTGTGTGTGTGTGTGTGTGTGTGTGTGTGTGTGTATTATTCCCCCTTCCATTAGATGATACACATGTGATATTTATTATTAGATGTTATGTTTTTATATTTTAACTGTCTGCTCTTCCAGCTGTGCTCCAGCACCATTCCACCATATGATATACATCAATTACCCCATTGGATGTTATCTTGTTATATTTTAAATGTATGCTTATTTAACAGTGCCCTGGCCCTTTAAGTCCTTGCTTTTTCAAAACAAGCCCCTACCCCTTACCCCATTGGTTGTAATATTTCTGATGTTATTTTTCAAATGTTTTCTATCCTCCCATTGGTTGCTCTGCGCCGTAACCAGAGGTATGACGTGGGGCAACGTAGTATTTATTAGCTGTGTGTTTTTTCTTTGTTGTTTAACCACATTGGCAGCTGATGAGTGCGTGATGCACGAAACAAGCTTGTTCTGCTATGTATTAAACATTTTTCCTACATCTATCGTTTTATATATATATATATATATATATATATATGACTGCTGGGCTAGGCTCCAGCATCCCTGCGACCCTGAGAGCAGGATAAGCAGTTTGGATAATGGATGGATGGGGATGTGTGTGTGTGTGTGTGTGTGTGTGTGTATATATATATATATGTATATAATTTATTTATTTTTTAATTTAAATTTCTTCCCCCCCCTTTTCTCCCCAATTGTACTTGGCCAATCACCCCACTCTTCCAAGAAGCCCCAGTCACTGCTCCACCTCCTCTGCCGATCCGGGGAGGGCTGCAGACTACCACATGCCTCCTCTGATACATGTGGACTCCAGCTGCTTCTTTTCACCTGACAGTGAGGAGTTTCACCAGGGAGACATAGCGCGTGGGAGGATCACGCTATTCCCCCCCCCCCCCCCCCAGTTTCCCTCCCCCCTCCGAACAGGCGCCCTGACTGACTAGACCAGAGGAGGCGTTAGTGCAGCGAACAGGACACATACCCACATCCGGCTTCCCACCCGCAGATGCGGCCAATTGTGTCTGTAGGGACGCCCGACCAAGCAGGAGGCAACACGGGTACTCGATCCGGCGATCCCCGTGTTGGTAGGCAACGGAATAGACCGCTACGCTACCTGGACACCCCTTCATCATGTTTTTATTGCGAGATTAACACAAACATGATGATGATGATGAAGAAGGTTGATGATTATTACTATTATTTGTGTTATTATTATCATCCAACTTCTGATATGGAGTCGGGTACAGTTAATTAAAATACCGCCCAGCACAGAGCCACAGCACCGAAGAGAAGCGTTTACTTGCTGATCTATCGGGGATGGTGGTCTCGTCCTCTCCGTCACTTCTTTAATTTACAGTGTCTGCTCCTCTGCTCACATATACAAGTAGACGCAAGCCAGTGGGGCCAACCGGCATCAGAAGTCCATTAGGTAAATGTTGACCGGCCGGCAAGAGCGGATGTGATTGGCCGAGCATTGCTTTAACGAGTCTTTATTGAAACACTTGATGGAGAGAAGAGAAATCACGAATGATAAGGGCACCCCTTCTGACTAAAGGGCGGGTGCTGCATTGTGTGCAGCAGCTCCATTCCCGTGCTCTGTTGACTCAGTAGCGCCTGCTTTCCCTCTTCCCCCTTGACAAACCACACTCATAGAAAGCGTGTTCGTTAACGCTGAGAGGCCAAAGCAAGCCGACGTTTTCGTCCTTAAATGGGATCGTGCTTTGAAGGGGAGTTTTTAAGCGGTGGAGTCAGCAGAAATGTATGTGGTGAGTGCATGTCTCATAAGGATGCCGTGGCCAAAAAAAGAAGGAAAAGATAAAGCGAAAGGCTTCACCTAAAGGACATGTCACTTTAAACCCTGCTAGGACTTGAGGCGGTGGAGCGTTCCGAAGAGCCAGCTCTCTTTCCCGGTACCAAACGGGACCGGGGGGTCGCCTCTCCTTGATGGCGGTGTCCAGTCGGACCCGCTGAAGGCCACAGAGTCTGCATTCATAAGTTAGGCCTTGCACGGCTTTGTGAACTGTAGATTCTGTGTGTAGTGTGGGTATGGTAACCGTGTGGGCTCGCCACAGGAGGAGTGAGCAGGAGTAAAGGTCAGGGCTCGGGAGAAGGAGGGAGATATTTTCTTCCTGCGGAGGAAATTTCAACAAGCTTTTTATGCCCAAGGGCTCGCCGTAAAACTGACTCTGTCTCCAGGTGTGTGTGTGTGTGTGTGTGTGTGTGTGTGTGTGTGTGTGTGTTAGGTCTCTGGTTACGTCCTGTCGGGTTTGGGAAAATGGTCACCATGGGAACGGGCTACCACTCCAGGTGGTGTGTAATGGAATGTGGTCCCTCTGGGCAGTGTGTGTGTGTGTGTGTGTGTGTGTGTGTGTGTGTCTTTTGTGTACGTGTACTTCTGCATGTGTATGTACACGTCAATGTGTGGCATAGGTGTACTTACCTACTTCGCCAGAATTTATTTTCCAGCGTTTTCCACCGAAATGTGTTGCCGAGGCATTGTGAGAAACAAAGGGGGGAGAGAGGCTTGTGTTGGTTCATTTGGCACTTGCTAGCTAACAGTAGGTATCCTGTGTGTGTGTGCGTTTGCGTTTGCGTGTGCGTGTGTGTGTGTGTGTGGTTGGCTGGCTGGTTGGTTGGTTGGTCGGTCATGTATGCCCTGCCCAGTGCTCAGACATGAACTCAGTGCCCTTACACAGTAGGGCATGAAGAGGCAGAAGTTAGAGAGGAAGGTTGGGAGGAATGGAGCGTAAATAAATTCATAGAATAATGGAAGGTAAATAGAGGGGGGGAAAAACAAGAGTCAGAGAAAAGAGAGAGAGAAGGAGGGAGAGGGAAAGAATCAGACGCTACAAGTCTGGTCGTGTCTGCTGCCATGCATTCCGGGCGAGGCCACTTCCTCTTAGAGATGACCCCAGCCACCCCTGTGCTGCTGACTTGGTCTGGACTGCCAGCTCCAGGGAAGGTTTGATTCATGGTTCGGACTGTCCCACTAATGGCAACAGAGGGGTGCGGCCGAGAGTTAGGAGTGGGCAAAACTCTAGAGCATACTGTGTCTGTCTTTGTATGTATGTTAGTGGGAAAGTGTGTGTTTGCTTGAGCAGCAGCTGTGTATAGAAATTCACAAATTTTCCAATGAGAGAGAGAGAGAGAGAGAGAGGGCGAGCGAGAGCTTTTCCAGGGATGGAATTCTTGGCTCCTTGGAAGCTCAGGGTACAGCTGGAGCACTCCCCCTTCTTTTCTCCCTCTCTCTATTTCTCTGCTCCCTCCCTCCCTCCTGCATTTCTCTCTCTCTCTCTCTCTCTCTCTCTCTCTCTCTCTCTCTCTCTCTCTCTCTCTCTCTCTCTCTCTCTCTCTCTCTCTCTCTCTCTGTCTCTGTATTTTGGGGTCTGTCGGTTCTTTACAGATATATTGACTGTGTTGCGTGTGCCTGTGCCTGTGCTGTCCATTAGTGGGGTCACCTTCGGGTGCATGTGTCTTGCATGGGAGCTGTACATGTTGTGTGTACACACGTTTACGTTGTTTGTGTTTAAAATGGGTAGGGGAAGCCCACATTTTGCTTCTTAGTGACTGGACTGGCGGAAGTGCATGTCGATCAAGGGACCTATAGGGAGGTCAGGGGATGAGTGGAGGGGCTGATCTAGAGGTGCCTTGTGTCTGTGTGCAAGACACCTAGCAGGTCGAAAGGGGGGGTAAAGTTACTTTGGCCTAGTTATCGCTACCGCTCTCTTCTTTATCTCAGTTTATCTACGTGTTGCCCTCTTCCCAACAGCCCTGTCTGTCGTCCGATCAGCTAGAACCTTGGGACAGAGCGCGCGCGCACACACACACACACACACACACACACACACACACACACACACACACACACACACACACACACACACACACACTGGAATTTAGAGCGGGGGAAAGTCCCTGCTAATCTAGGACTTCCAGTTTTGCCTTTTTTCTTTCCACTGACATTCTCTTCTCTTCTCTTCTCTTCTCTTCTCTTCTCTTCTCTTCTCTTCTATGTCTCTGTAACCCCCCCCCCCCCCCACACACACACACAGACATATGTATGCACTCCAACATTTACACACTTTCTCTGCTCTTTTGTGGTGGACACAAGCTCGGTGCTGTTCAGACTGTGAGTCACACTCCAGGAATGCCCCACATTCACATGTGGAGAGATAGAGTGGGCCAGGGAGGAAGAGGAGAACGGGGGGGTGGGGGGGGAAGGTGGTGTCGGGTGGGGGGGGCTCTGACTGGGATAAATGTTGCAGGTTAGGTGCAGACAGAAAACACAGTAACAAGTAAAGACATTAGAAGCTGTTGAATTGTGAAATTTTTGAGGGGTGAGAGCGAGAGAGAGAGAGGTGGGAAGGAAGGAGAGAAAAAGGATGGGAGGCGGGAGAGGGAGAGAGAGGGAGCAGGAAATGATTATTAGATTCTGAGTTTGTTTATACACCAACAGCTGTTGCGCTTCTTTGCTTCTCTCTCTCTCTCTCTCTGTCTCTCTCTCTCCGTCCCTCTTTCTCTCCCTCTGCCCCTCTCTCACCATGTAGAGTTGATTAGGCAATGGACACAATGAGTCATCAGCGTCTGGCCTGTGTGTGCGATTGCAACGTGCATGCAGATTTGTGCATGTGAATGTATTAATGTAGGCACGTTTTTTCGGTGATGAGTGGAATATGTTGGCCTATGCAGAGCTCGGGTGCACGGTTGGCGGTCTCAGACAGTGATCTCCACAGGCCCTGGAAGAGCCTTGTGTGATAACAATGGGAAGGAGCTAGCTGTTGCGTGTGTGTTTGTGTTTGCTAAGTTGTTATGTCTGGGTTTGCATGTGCTGTATCGATGTCTATATCTTTGTGTTCCACTTCTCTGTGTAGTCTCGGCAGTGCCAAGGTGACCCTGATTTCCTCCAAAGTAAACTACTTGAATGTCAGAGCAAGCCACAAGTTTAGAGTTGGTTGTGTGTGTGTGTGTGTGTGTGTGTGTTTGTTTGAATTTCTGTGTGTAAATGTGCATGGATCTGTGTGGTTATCAGCGTCTGTGTGTGTGTGTACACGCGTGTGCATGCGTGTGTGTGTGTGTGTGTGTGTATGTGTGTGCACATCGAGATGTTGAGAACAAAGCGTGGCTGAGCCAAGCGCCCTGCCAGACGTTACGTTGCTCTCCTCTGGAGCAGACTCAGGAGAAGAAGTAGGTCGGTCCTCGGCACCCCTCCCCAGGGTGGGGGAGAGCTGGAGCGGGGCCTGGGCGGGTGGAGGTGTGGGCTGGCACCCAAGCTAAATGCTAAACACTAAACAGATCAGGACTTGTATGCTTAAAGGCCATGTATGCAGTGATTAGGACACGAGTGCATTCTTCAGAAATACTCACAGATAATTGAATCCTGACTCCTTTTTAATAAGATTTTTTTTTTAGCCCTGCAGTGAACTGAGAAGCTTTGCTCCGAAATGGGACATCCATCTAATGGGACATCCATCTAATGGGACATCCATCTATTGAAATCACTGACACCTTCTTTAGCGGAATGGCTGATAGCATTAAAACAAGTACTGATGCTTCTGTGAGGCATTGTTGGCTACTTAGGTCCACAGTTGGCAAAAATCATCAAATGAAGTCTTGTATTTCAAAAATACTGATTGATGTGGGTGTCCGGATAGTGTAGCGTTCTATTCCATTGCCTACCAAGACGGGGGTCGCCGGTTCGAGTCCTCATGTTGCCTCCGGCTTGGTCGGGCGTCCCTACAGACACAATTGGCCGTGTCTGCGGGTGGGAAGCCGGATGTGGGTATGTGTCCTGGTCGCTGTACTAGCGCCTCCTTTGGTCGATCGGGCGCCTGTTTGGGGGGAGGGGGAGCTGGGGGGAATAGCGTGATCCTCCCACGCGCTACGTCCCCCCCTGGAGAAACTCCTCACTGTCAGGTGAAAAGAAGCGGCTGGCGACTCCACATGTATCGGAGGAGGCATGTGGTAGTGGCTCGGGAGAGTGGGGTAATTGGCCAGGTACAACTGGGGAGAAAAGGGGGGAAAAATAAGAAAAACAAAAATACTGATTGATTATAGTAATTAACCTAATATTTCTGTTTTCATTTCTCCTGGTGTATTTTAACACTCTTTATGAGCACAGAAAAAGATCAGCAGCGTCGATTTACGATAACCTGCATCTGTTACTACACTTGGGCGCTGCTACCATCTTGGCAAGGTCTCCGCTGCATCCCAGGTCCTTGAGCTCAGTGGGAATAAAGTGGATAAACAGAGAGTAAATAAAATAACTTTGGATAAATAAATAAAGAGACAATGGTGTAATTCACCGAGCTATTATTGACCACCTGGAGAACGGCCCGGGCAAGTCAGGGCCCAGCTGTCCCACGCTAGCTGAAACGCGGGGCTTGTCTTGGAGCGCTAATCGAGCAGCCCCGCGAGTACATCAAATATTTAAAGGGGATTTTGCTAATACTTTGGTTTTCTTGAAGCATAATATGACCAGCAAATATCAGGAGGGGTTGCTGAGTGATAGGGATTCAAACTCGAACTCGGCAACCCCAACATTTCTGCATTCAAACGCGCAGATGTCAGACGGGTTTGGGTGGTGGTTGTCATTTGATGCCTCACCCTCCACCCAAAGACAATGTGCCTCATTTACGAAATGCTCTTGCACACAAATTTGTAATTACACACCCATGGAATATTTTAGCCCTCCAATTTGTCTCATAGAGAAGACGTGCAACGCAGGCGCCCCCTGAATTTAGACACCTGTCGGCTAACGTTGACGTCTTCGCCAGCCTGGGTGGATGCTGGATGTAAGAGGTAGACGGCAGGATGTCAGGGGGAAGGAGGTACAAATAACCGTCGGGTTTTGGTGCCGTCTGTAAGGCAAAGTTGAGGGATAAAAAAAATAATACCACGAGTATGTGCGAACAGATTTGTGCGTAAGATCATTTCCTAAACGAGGGTCCAGGTCCTGCTGAAGGCCTTTTGAAAGTGGAGGATTTCGTCAGATGTGCCGGGCATCTGCTGCCTTTCTATTTGAACTTGCTTGTCTTGTTTCCTTGAGTCATGGCCGAGCCATGTATGAGTCTGTTTCGAATTGTGACTCGCATCGCTGAACGACGGCCAGTACCAAGGTAGAGTTACGCAACGTCCCTTTAAAACGGCAGAATGACTAATGAAAAAGAGTTTCATATCCAAATTGAAAACTCGGGTTATTGGCAAAATCGACAAGCTGCTGTTACACAAATACTCACAGTGCAACATCAGACAACGTCTAAAGAGTATGGCACTTTTTAAAAAGAGCAGGTTGTGCATGTCCTTGCTTTAAAAATTATTGTTTTTTTTCTCTTTCTTTTCCCCGTCTGTGACCTCCATATTTTCAAGATCTTAGGATGATGCAGAGCGGGTGATTTTTTTTTTTTTGTTCTTGTGCAGAATATATATATACACTCACCGGCCACTTTATTAGGCACACCTGTCCAACTGCTCGATAACGCAAATTTCTAATCAGCCAATCACATGGCAGCAACTCAATGCATTTAGGCATGTAGACATGGTCAAGACGATCTGCTGCAGTTCAAACCGAGCATCAGAATGGGGAAGAAAGGTGATTTAAGTGACTTTGAACGTGGCATAGTTGTTGGTGCCAGATGGGCTGGTCTGAGCATTTCAGAAACTGCTGATCTACTGGGATTTTCACGCACAACCATCTCTAGGGTTTACAGAGAATGATCTGAAAAAGAGAAAATATCCAGTGAGCGGCAGTTCTGTTGGCAAAAATGCCTTGTTGATGCCAGGGGTCAGAGGAGAATGGCCAGACTGATTCGAGCTGATAGAAAGGCAACAGTAACTCAAACAACCACTCATTACAACCGAGGTATGCAGAAGAGCATCTCTGAACGCACAACACGTCGAACCTTGAGGCAGATGGGCTACAGCAGCAGAAGACCACACCGGGTGCCACTCCTGTCAGCTAAGAACAGTAAACCGAGGCTAGAATTCACACAGGCTCACCAAAATTGGACAATAGAAGATTAGAAAAACGTTGCCTGGTCTGATGAGTCTCGATTTCTGCTGCGACATTCGGATGGTAGGGTCAGAATTTGGCGTCAACAACATGAAAGCATGGATCCATCCTGCCTTGTATCAACGGTTCAGGCTGGTGGTGGTGGTGTAATGGTGTGGGGGATATTTTCTTGGCACACTTTGGGCCCCTTAGTACCAATTGAGCATCGTGTCAACGCCACAGCCTACCTGAGTATTGTTGCTGACCATGTCCATCCCTTTATGACCACAGTGTTCCCATCTTCTGATGGCTACTTCCAGCAGGATAACGCGCCATGTCATAAAGCTCGAATCATCTCAGACTGGTTTCTTGAACATGACAATGAGTTCACTGTACTCAAATGGCCTCCACAGTCACCAGATCTCAATCCAATAGAGCACCTTTGGGATGTGGTGGACCGGGAGATTCGCATCATGGATGTGCAGCCGACAAATCTGCAGCAACTGCGTGATGCTATCATGTCAGTATGGACCAAACTCTCTGAGGAATGTTTCCAGTACCTTGTTGAATCTATGCCACGAAGGATTAAGGCAGTTCTGAAGGCAAAAGGGGGTCCAACCCGGTACTAGCAAGCTGTACCTAATAAAGTGGCCAGTGAGTGTATATATATATACTATATATATATATATTTTTTTTTTTAGTATTTTTTGATAGTTGATATTCAGAGCTACTTCAGTGTTTTTCCTCAAGTCTTGTGCTTGATGAAAACCGTGAGAGGCTGAGCGAGGCTCTTATTAAAACAGGCCGTTTCCCCCGGCGATCCTAAGTATGGAGACAGCAGAGGGAAGGAGCGGCGCTGCGTTTGCGACCCCATATCCCCGGGAGCCTTATCGAGGTTTTCCCCCGATTGGCTGGGAACCTCAGCAGAGTCCCACCAGAAACCAACCACCTCTCCACCGCCATGAGTCTTGATGAGGTTCCAGGGAGATGGGGTCGTAAACGCCGCGCTGCCTCTGGGCTCGCAACCGAAGATGGCCTCCCTCCCCGCCATTATGGCCCCCTTCTAAAAATCAAGCTTCGTGTTGCCTGGGAATCTAGGGCTTGCCCAATGGATTGTTGTTTTGCATGCATTCTCTGAAAAATGGACCCTGGCTGCATCTCTCTTTTTTTTTTTTAGGATATATTTGTCAGAGAAAAGGGAGAAGGGTTGCTCAAAAATTAATACAAATCTGAAATGTAACATCCACGTGGCAGGCTAGTGAAGTTTTAATCACCAGTTTTCCAGAGCCTGACGCTGAGGGTTTCTCGTGCAGTGCTTTAACATGTTGATTTCTGACGCTGGTGAGGAAGGCATGGTATTAATCAGTGTTCATCAGCTGGCATGGCATGGCACGTTTGCTAAATGTTATGACACTCTTATATAACTTTGTGAGCTTAGAGGCTGAACGCTATGGGCTTGCTTGTCCCAGGAATGCGCTCACTCACCCTCTCTCTCTCTCGCTCACTCTCGCTCTCTCTCTCTCGCGCTCTCTTACTCGCTCTCTCTCTCGCCCTTTCTCTCTCACTCTCTCTCGCTCTGTCTCTCTCTTGCCCTCTCTCTTGCTCTCTCCCTCTCGCCCTTTTTCTCTCACTCTCTCTCGCTCTGTCTCTCTCTCACCCTCTCTCTCTCTCACCTTCTCTCTCTCTCGCTCTCTCTCGCTTTCTTTTTCTCTACCTATTGCTCTCTCACACCTCACACACACACACACACACACACACACACACACACACACACACACACTAATATCCACACACTCGCACACACAAACACTCACACAAACAAGCAAAGTCAAACCGTAGGTAGGACACAGTGTCCAGAAGTAGCAACTCTCCAGCTTGTGATTTACATTCCTCAGAAAATCAGCCTGCTAAAATTACAGACTGTTGTACAGACCAGAGACTTCGAATCAGGAGTGTGTTTGTGTGTGTGTGTGTGTGTGTGTGTGTGTGTGTAAATGTGCACAGTTGCATTCATTATGTTCACATACCTGTGCATACGTTGACTGTACATGTGTGCATATTTGTGTGTGTGTGTGTGTGTACATGTGTACATGTGTTTGTGTGTGTCACTCCAACATGGGTTGGTGTTGCTACTGAGGGCGGACTATACAGGAAGCCCTAACTTCCTCCTGCATGACTGACCCTCACCCTGCCCACAGCCAAGATGTCCGCCGGACCTGAGTCACCGGAGATAGGCAGGAGGGCCCTTTGCGTGTGTGTGTGTGTGTGTTAGTTTTTTTCTCCCTCACCAGTGCAGGCTGTTTATAGTCCCTGTGCTATTTAGGTAACTCTGTCTCCCATAGTTCCTGTGTGAGGAGTTAGTCTGCCTCTTTCTCATCTCTCACCCACCATCATGTATTTTGCCCCGTATCTATCTCTCTCCTATCTCTCCATCTCTCTCTCCATCTCTCTCTCTCTCCCTCCCATCGTTT
>NC_079226.1:30494443-30521745 GCF_029633865.1 Lampris incognitus
TTCATGGTGTTTGTCGGGAGGAAATTTGGATTTTGCCGTATCGCGATGCACAATTTTGTGGTCTAAGCCGACGATAAAGACGATTTGTTCCCTAAATTGTCTCAGCAGAACGAGGTCTGGAGTATTTGAAGGGGGCATTATTTGGAAGCTGGGTTTTGGCGGCTGTAAATGTAATAACAAAACACGCTGCGCTCCTCTAATTCCTCAGCATGCGAAGGACGGGGTTGTTATTGTAAGCGGTTCTTGGTAATTAATAAAGATTGTCTTTGCAGGTGGAGAACCTGAGCTTCTCCTAGAGATGGACTCTGTCAGGGACACGTTGGCGTGTGGCTCAGCTGTGTTGTCTGTCAGGCCTGCCAACAGCACAGGCTACAAAGAGAAAAGAAAGAGCTAGCTGTGGTTTAATACTTTACTGAATGATCAACATGATGAACCTCAGCTTGAAATTTTTGGAATTTTCCCCCCAATTATATCCGGCCAATTACCCCACTCTTCCAAGCTGTCCTGGTCGCTGATCCAACCCCCTCTGCCGATCTGGGGAGGGCTGCAGACTACCACATGCCTCCTCCGATTAATGTAGAGTCGCCAGCCGCTTCTTTTCACCAGGGGGGACATAGCGCGTGGGAGGCTCATGCTATTCCTCCCAAACAGGCGCCCCGACTGACCAGAGGAGGCACTAGTGCAGCAACCAGGAAATATTATACCCACATCCGGCTTCCCACCTGCAGACATGGCCAATTGTGTCTGTATGGACGCCCGACCAAGCCGGAGGTAACACGCAGGCCGGTGATCCCCATGTTGATAGGCAACGGAATAATATTAATAATAATAATAGGCGGCACAGTGACACAGTGGTTAGCTCGGTTGCCTCACAGCAAGAAGGTCCTGGGTTTGAGCCCTGGGGTAGTCCAAACTTAGGGGTTGTCCTCTGTGTGGAGTTTGCATGTTCTCCCCGTGTCTGCGTGGGTTTCCTCCGGGTGCTGCGGTTTCCTGCCACAGTCCAGAGACATGTAGGTCACGTGAATCAGCTGCACTAAAATTGCCCCTAGGTATGAATGTGTGTGTGTGTGTGTGTGTGTGTGTATGTGTAATATATATGTCGGCCCTGTGATGGCCTGGCGGCCTGTCCAGGATGTCTTCCCGCCTGCTGCCCAATGACTGCCGGAATAGGCTCCAGCATCCCCGCGACCCTGAGAGCAGGATAAGCGGTTCGGATAATGGATGGATGGATAATAATAGTAATAATAATAATGATAATAATAATAATTACATTTATTTAGCACTTTTCTAGACACCCAAAGTGCTTCACATTGAAGGGGGTAACTCACTTCAACCACCACCAATGTGTAGCACCCACCCGGGTGATGCACGGCAGCCATTTTGCGCCAGAACGCTCACCACACATCAGCTTGAGGTGGAGAGGGAGGAATCATTGAGGTTATCGTCATAGTGGAGTAGATCGCTGCGCTACCCAGACAGCCTCGGTTTGAGTCTTAAAACGTGGTAATTTTGTTTATGTGAGTGGATATTGTGATCCATGTCAGTATCATGTAAAATCCCCTATGATGATACTTCCCATATCGCCCAGTGCTAATCAATACAGATGACTGATCACAAGAACGTGGTCAGTTATTCCTCTGGTGGTCTGTCAGTGTACCTCTCTTTGCCTGTTCTGTCAACTCTCCTCGTTTAATTCCGTTTAATTCTGTTTAATTGTCTTATTGTCTTTCAATGGAGTGCTTGACACAGATAGCTAAATGTGTCAGCGACAGACGTCACAATTGAATTTCTCCATCTCTCCTGCTCTCTCTACCCCTTTCTCTTTGCACGGGTCCCCCCCGCCCCCGTCCCCATGACAACAGTGTTCGACACAGCTGGATCTGTCTGAGCCTGGGTGCACGCTGAACATTCATCACCTATTTATCTTCCTCTGTGCTTTATTCCTTCGCTGGCGCCGCCGCTCATCCACCTTCCCTACATTTAACATGCGATGATGTCATCGCCCCTGTGGTCTCCCCCGGTCGGGGTGCCATCAGGCTCACGGGGCAGAAGTGGGTGGCGAGGGATCATATGTTCTAATGACCCTCTAACAGCCCAGGTACTCAGTCACTTCCTATCTGCGCCACAGTGTCGTACCAGGGGCAGGAAATGACCTCATAACTGACCTCTGACTCGACCTTCTGGATCGGTGGCAGATGGGAGATGAGCGATGGCGGGGGGCCGTTCGGTCGTCTGGCATTCCAGCCGGATTAGGTAGAGGAGGTTGTGGCATCCCTAGATCAAAGCGGCAGGGTGGATGAGACGGTGACGTTATTGTAATGTGGCTCCTGTAGTGCGCTCACTCGCATGTGTTGGCACACACCCGTTCAATTGCTCGACTATCCTCGCCATCTCTAATGGGAATCAGTGTACGAGTATATGACTTAAAACAGTGTGTGTGTGTGTGTGGGGGGGGTAGAAGGACAAAGAGTGTCTTGTATTTGGGGGAAGTGAGGGGTGGTTGGGGAGGCCATAGGCCTGTTGGGTCCAGTCCTGGGGGCCTGCGATGGGAATGGTGTGTGTGTGTGTGTGTGTGTGCGTGTGTGTGTGTGTGCGTGCGTGCGTGTGTGTGTGTGTGTGTGTGTGTGTGTGTGCGTGCGTGCGTGCGTGTGTGTGTGCGTGTGTGTGTGTGTGTGTGTGCAAGCAGAGGAATGCTGCTGTTTGCGGAGTGAAGAGCACAGAGGCAGCAGAGACTGTCCAAACACACGTCTGTTTGCCAAGTGTGTGTGTGTGAGAGAGAGAGAGAGAGAGAGAGAGAGAGAGAGAGAGAGAGAGAGAGAGAGACGGAGGGGGAAAGGCAGAGTAAGGTCGATGGAGGTAGACACTGAGAGCAGAGGTGAGACAGGCCGTGCGTTTGTAAATGTGCGTATGTGCGACGATGGAAAGAAGGATAGCAAATGACTGCGTGTTCTGTGTGTGTCTGTGTGTTCCCCATGCTGTGACCTTCTCCTCAATACTCAATGAAGACTTTCATATCCCTCTCAGTGCCCCATGGCAGGGGAGCAGAGGGGACTGAAAGAGCTCTCTCTCTGTACCTGTGACCTATTCACTGACTCATATACATACACACACACATGCACGCACACACGCTTGCCCACTTTTTTGCCAGACTTTGCTCAGGTTGTGTTTGCGTGCCTGTGTAGGTGTGTGCCGTCTGTGTGTACCGTTACTGTTGCCTGTTTATGTAGCGGATGAGGAATCGGAGGACGAAGATGAGGAGGAGGAGGAGGGAAAGAGAGGGGGATTGATGGAGGCGTCGGGGGAGCGTGGAGGAAGAGAGTGAAGCAGGGTGGCGGGGCGAAGGGCGCAGTGGGAGTCAGCGGGGGAGGGACAGAAGGAATAGGAGGACGGAGAAGACGGGAAAGGCGTGTGAGGGAGTCATTCGAGGTTGGAGGGTGTGAAGGAGGCAGGGGATAAAGGGGGTGGTATATTATGTGCCGTGAAAATAACAGTTGACTGGTTTACATGAGCGAAACAGACCACCGTGTTGGTTTTGACCTCCGCAGTGCGGCGCACAGGACTTCTGGCCAGAGCAGTTGAATTCTTGACGCATCAGCCATTTGTTACCGGTTAAAAGAAAAAAAAGAGACATGATTTGCAGCGCTGCCTTGTGGGAAACCGTCTCTGTTTCCTTTTGCGGTTGATTGCCTGATTTATTTTTTTAACATGTCTGGATGCATCCTATTACTAAGTCAGTACATTTATCTGGCCTGAAAATACCACTGTGGGTGTCTGGGTAGTGTTGCGGTCTATTCCGTTGCCTACCAACACGGGGATCGCTGGTTCGAATCCCCGTGTTACCTCCGGCTTGAACGGGCATCACCACAGACACAATTGGCTGTGTCTGCGGGTGGGAAGCCAGATGTGGGTATGTGTCCTGGTCGCTGCACTAGCGCCTCCTCTGGTCAGTCAGGGTGTCCTTTTTGGAGGGGGGCACTGGGGGGAATAGCGTGATCCTCCCATGCACTACGTCCCCCTGGCGAAACTCCTCGCTGTCAGTTGAAAAGAAGCGGCTGGTGACTCGGCATGTATCGGAGGAGGCATGTGGTAGTCTGCAGCCCTCCCCGGATCGGCAGATGGGGGTGGAGCAGTGACTGGGACGACCCAGAAGAGTGGGGTAATTGGCAGCATACAATTGGGGAGAAAAGGGGGGAAAATCCCAACAAAAAAGAAAATAACACTCTACCCTTGGACGATGGGACGATAATACCTTCATGATTGGTACAAATAGTAAAATTGGTGAACGATGAAATTCTTAATTCTAAGAATTCAGTTGCAAATTAAGAATCTTCGTTAGATTGAAAAGGTGTTTGTTAGTGATGGGAAAAAATCAAAAATGGGACAACTTTCATAAATTTCCACCATCATGAAGTGACAATTTCAATTTACTACGATTACAATTATGAAGTGTGAGTAAATGAGCAAGATGAAGGACGTGGCGAGGATGCACGCTGTTTGTGTGCAACATTATGTTGGACTGCAGGTGCACCTTCGTTCTACATGCAAGGGCTCCTCAAAGGAGAAGAGAACAGAGAAAAGGATGGAGTAATTTGTCAACAGCGGAGAAACGTTAGTAAAGTGTGTGACTTGTCCTCCTTATGGCCTTGTTGACACCGATGAAGTGTGTCAGGAAGGCAAAAATGTGTTTGTTGGCCTGACGGGTGCCTGCAGATGGGTTTTAATTTCACCCATCTCTCTCCACGCGCGGGGTCTTTCTCACTTGCGTATGTGTATGTGTGTGGTGGTGGTGGTGGTGGGGGGTGTTGGCGGACTTCTGTGGCGGTCACCGGGCTACTTTTGCTGGAGCGTGTGTGTGTGTGTGTGTGTGTGTGTGTGTGTGTGTGTGTGTGTGTGTGTGTGTGTATTGTGATTTATTCTGAGGCCGGGTCTGCCTACAGCTGTCACAACAGGGTCCCAATGACTTTACCAGCCGCAGACCTCCACCGCAGAGAGACGGAGGGGGAGAGCGAGGGGGGGAGGGGGAGGGGAGAGGGGGAGATATGCATATTGGAAAAGTCAACATCTTTTTCAACCTGCGATTTCTATTAGATGTTGCTCCTCTTCCGAGCAAGGGAAGAGACGTCTTCTGAGGGGGCGGTCATGTGACAGCCTCTGTGCGTACATGCATGGTGATGCCGCTGACAGATGTGAACTTCAAAACTCTCGAGGCTTCTTCCACTTTTCGGGAGTTTCCAGCGAGAATAGGGGCCCGTGCATCTCAGATTTAGCGGTACGTGTATTCTGAGTTGTCGCACACTGTTCTTTGAAGGGTCATAAGTTTGTAAAAACTGCTAAAATAGCAGCGGCGAAAAAGAAATCAAGTCCAGTTCATGTGTTTGCACATCGTGACTGGGGTTAACGCCACGGTTTACAGACGAAGATGTGCGTTGGTAAAGAAAAGTGTTTCCCGTCTGTTAGGTCACAATGAAGGCCGAACTGACCTGCTGTGTGTTTTGAGTTGTGTGGGTGTTTGTGTGTCTCTGCATGTTTCCCATTGATGGATGGGTGACAAAGGAGAATTTGCTGTGAGCTGACCTGCCTGTTTAAATAAATGAATCTCTTCTCCTCCCCCCACTGCAGGTCCTGCTGAGGTCCCCATGATGTCCCCCAATGGGTCCATCCCGCCCATCCATGTACCCCCAGGATACATTTCACAGGTTTGTGTGTGTGTGTGTGTGTGTGTGTGTGTGTGTGTGTGTGTGTGTGTGTGTGTGCGCGCGTGTGGAAGGACAATTGATTGTGTGTGTGTATATGTGTGTACATGCGTCGTGTGTGTGTGTGGGGGGGGAGGGTAATTGACTGTGTGTGTGTGTGTGTGGAATGGTAATTGATTGTGTGTGTGTGTGTGCGTGTGTGCGCGCGCACGCTCATGTGTATGTGTGTGTAAGGGTAATTGATTGTGTGTGTGTGGAAAGGTAATTGATTGTGTGTCTGTGTGTGTGTGTGGAGGGTAATTGATTGTGTGTGTGTGTGTGTGTATCTTTCAAAATCTTGAATATGAATTTACTCTCTATAATATGAATATGAATTTACTCTCTATTGTGGCGGTCCATGCTTTTTCATTGAGGGAGACAAGTAAGAGAGGGAGACAGACGGAGAGACAGACACACAGGAAAAGCAATACAGAGCCAGAGACTGCATTTAATTACCCAGTCAGTGGTTTCTCCACTGCAAAAAATATCGTTTTAACAAGTCATCTGACCTAGCATTCTTCTAGAACAAGTAAAAAATATCCACTTATGGGGTGCGATGGTTTCAGTCGTTTCTGGTGCATATATCAACTTGTTGGAAGAGATTTCCACCACAGCTGTCATTTCTATCAAGTGTCTCATTTCCTACAACGCGTGAAGAGATTTGCGTCATTCTGCTGTTTCGAAATAAGGCCGCTTTCACAGTTTTCCTGAAATTTCCTGAAACAAGGGAAATTGCATTAGGAATCACTATATCACATCCCACTGGCAGAATTAATAGGTTGTTTTAAGAAAGGAAAAAAAAAACACTGACTTAAGCGATTTGATATTTTGGACTTGTTTTGCAGTGTTCCCGTCTGTTGTTCGTCTGTTTAAATACTTTCACAAACTTGCTCCCGATGGACTGGTGTTCAGTGGCACCGCCACAAAACCCAGTGCAGGACTTAGACCTATCCTGACTGTGGCAGATCGAATGAGGGATGATCAGTGTGTGTGTGTGCGTGCGTGTGTGTGTGTGTGTGTGTGTGTGTGTGTGTGTATGTTGGTGTCATTGGCAGTCAGGTCAGTGGCTTACTGTGGGTGTGTGTTTGTGTATGTGTATGTGTGAGTGTTCTGTATGCCTGTGTGTGGGCTTATTTTGTGTGTGTGTGTGTGTGTGTGTGTGTATGCGTGTGTATATATATGTGTGTGTGTATATATATTTAAAATCCAGTGAGTCAAGTAAATTCTTTATGAGACAGTACAAGCCTGTTTCATGCCATAAGCAATCATCAGCTGTCAATCAAGCTGTCAATAAAGCTTTATTGACAGCTGATCATTGCTTGTACTGTCTCAGAAGGAATTTACTTGACTCACTGGATTATTCTACTCCTTATTTGTTGAGCATTTTCCCTACCATTGAGTGTTTCTTTTAACAAAGTTATATGTGTGTGTGTGTGTGTGAGAGAGAGAGTAGGGAACGGGCCAAGTGAGAGCGGGAAACACTGTCACTCTTACGTAAACAGGCCTGATAGGAGAGACAGGCATGGGAGTGATGTGGGGGCAGAGGATTCCAGGGGAGGGGGCACATTTGCATATGGGTATTGTAGTGTGTGTTTGTGTGGTTTTTTTTGTTGTTGTGGGCCGATGATCATTCATTGCACATTTGAGTGTGTGCGTGAGTGTGTCATGCTTGTCAATATGAATCAGAAGTATATTGTCATGTATATGTGTATTTTGTGGGTGGTTGTGTGTGGGTCAATGTCAGTTGATAAGTAATGGGAAATGGTGAGTTGTGTGTGTGTGTATTTATTTGTGTATGAGTGTTTGTGCATTCATAGGTCAGTTCCACATGTACTCGGGGCAGGGACTTTGGCCTTGTTTTCCTGTAAACACTCCTGTTTTCCTCTTGCAGAAGTGGAGGTTGGGAGGGAGGACAAGGGGACCAGATAGGGGGGCCCCCTTTTTTTCTCTTGCTCTCCCGCTCTCTGTTTCTTTTCTCCCAGATGAGTTCTCCAGCTCTCCCCTCTTGGCCCTCTCCAATTCTCTCTCTCCCTCTCTAGCTCTCTCCCCTCTCTGTCTCTCTCTTCTCTCTTCTCTCTCCTCTCTCTCTCGCTCTGTCCTCTCTTTCTCCTCTCGCTCTCTCTCTCCCCTCTCTCTCTCTCTCACGCTCTCTCTCTCTCTCTCGCGTGTGCTCATATTTCCTTTAGTTCCCTCTGACTCTGGCACAGATTCTATTGATCGCTTTATTTGCATCTCAGTATGTGTGAATATACCAATGTGTGTTCTTGGTGTGTGCGTTTGTGCGTGTATGTGCGTGTTGTCAAGGTCCTGCAGATGACTTCCCCTCTCTGCAGGGAGTGTGTGTTTGCACTCTGCTTGGAATGCACGCCTGAAAAAGTATCTGAATAGATGGAATGGGTGTGTGTTTGTGTGTGTGTGCGCTCGTATTTCAGGGTGCGTGAATGTGAATAGATGTATGGTGTCTATGTTAAAGCAAAGCGTTTCTAAAAATCCTTTTGTCATTGAAATTTGGAGACCATCGGATGATGAAATTGTGACTTGTCTCCCCTTAATTCAAGTGGGGCCAGTGCAGTCAGACTACACATTAGCGTCCTTGTTTGCTGAACAAGTTGCGGATCTTGATCCCGATTGTGATACCCATTTAAAAAACAAAAACAAAAAACAGGACTTCATCTTTGACAGCAAATTAAAACAAACTGCGTTTTGACCATTTATGCTGAAAAATATTGATCAATAAGTTTACTGTAAGATGTATGAAATACATTGTGAAGCGACAATTTGGACATAAGTGCTTTTGAATGTGAAATCCAAGGAACACAGTTAATTCTCCTCTAATTCTCTCTATTCTTTGTTCCCACCCTCACTACCCCCTTTTTCCGTCCTCTCTCCTCCTCTTCAACCCCTCCATCCCTCAGGTGTTGGAGGACAACACGGGGGTCCGTCGGGTGGTGGTCACCCCCCAGTCTCCGGAGTGTTACCCCCCCTCCTATTCTCCAGCTCTCTCTCCGACGCACCACCTGCCCCCTTACCTGACCCACCCCCACTTCATCCCCAACTCCCACTCCTTCTACCCCCCAGTTAGTCCCGGGGAGCTGCCCCCCCACCAGTACTACCAGCACCACCTTCCCCCCATGTACGGCGACCCAGGTACTGTCTCTTTCATCGGACCCCCCCCCCTCCCCCCGGCATTGAGAAATCAATGAGCTCTGTTATGCGGGGTGGGAAAATCCAGTCTAGATGTATCAGATTGTGATCACGTAGGGCTTTAAGCAGGTGGAGACAAACAACACATCATTGGGGAATTCCAATGCCTCATGCTTTCGGTTCAGTACCACTGGTATGGCCTGCTGAACAATATAGCATCATTGCAGTATACACAATTGCAACAGTCACATGGCAAAAGATGCATTGTAAGGCAAATTTGGTCCCTCAGTCATGTTAGGGTAAAACTCTTAATGCTTAATGCAGAATCTAGAAAGGTCGAGTGTTTGTTAGATACTTTTAGCACAGCTAACAATTACTATAATTTAGTGACAGCTGCGCTATTTCTTCCTCTAAAATTGCCCTAATCATCGCTAGACTGATAAATTCTTCACAAATGGAGCTTTGAAAGTTAAATGCTGCATATATCTGGTGAAATTCTGTAACTTCTTTTGTTCTTTAATAATGCAATACATATTGCAAAATAAAGGAATATCGCCATGTTGGTTTTTATTTTTCAATATCGTACAGTGCTAGCATTTATTAATCACTTACTCCCACTCATTCTTTTACTAGTATTAGGATTAGAATTAAGATTAATTGGAGAATTTTGCATATATTATTTTTGTCCAAATTCACGCTTGTCCACAGGTGGTGGCGGAGCTTACCATTTTATCATAATCGCATCACTATTTCTCTTCCTTCTTTTCCTCTTCCTTTCCCTCTTCTTTCCTCTTGTCTCTTTGGTGCCCCCCCCCCCCCATCCTCTCATCCCTTCGCCATATCCTATATTATCTCCCTCTCCGCTCCCTGCTCCAGAAATCATCCCGGTATACGGGATGTCAAACTACATAGGCAGAGAGGAGACCTACAGTAAGCCGCAACCCAAGAAGATGAAGGAACAGAGACCGCTTGATAGACAGAACCGACTCAACTCCCCTCCCTCCACTGTGTACAAGGGCAGCTTGGGGCCAGCACACAACGGATACAGGTGAGAGCAATAGGACCCCAGTGGTTTTATTTTCTTTAGTCAGATTTTTTTTACTGTAAGAAAGTGCATAATCAATTACCACAACAAAAATAAAAACAGGATATGTTCTTGCATGTTTATTGTGTGTGCTTGCGTGTCTGTCCATGGCTAATCTTTCAAACTACTGGACCTATCAGCCTAAAAATTTTTGTGCACAGTTATGACTGTATGATTCATTAATTTTATTCATTCAACCTTTAATTAAACCCAGAAATAATATTGAGGCAGAGACCTCATTTAGAATATAGCCGAGCAAAAAACACAAACAACACATCCTAGACACCATGAAACACATGAGATACTTAGAAAAAAAGGTGATAAAAAAGTAGAAGTAATAAAAACAAATTATTAAAATACTGACATATTAAAATATTAAAACCTTAAAAATATCCATAAAGCAATTTAAATTTTTACAACAAATGAGTTGGCTAAATACAAGACTGGTCGGAATTGAAATAAGATGAAATTAAAAGTTTAAATTCCCCTAAGGATAAAAAAGAGGTAAGTTTAGAATGTTCTGCATGTTATTCCAGGTTGCAGGTGCACAGTGCAAAAATAAGGATTTTCTAAGTTCGATAAAGACAGCCGGCACCTGGCAACGTAATCCAATCATCTGAGCGTGTTTGATAGGGGCCCGCATTAAAAGACAACAACGAAACAATGTAAGGGGATAAAAAAACAGTAAGGGCCTTATAAATAAATGAAACTCACTATTTATCATTCCTTACAGAGAGAGAGAGAGAGGACTACCTAACCTTAGCATAGAACTCACAATGTTGGGTATTATAATTATCACTGGTCATACATCTTAGTGCAGTCAGTGATAAACAGTGTCCAAAGGCTTCAGGGTTGCAGCTAAAGCATGCATGTATAAAATGTCACCATGGTCCAATACTGATAGAAAAGTTGTCAATAAGCGTCCTTCTACAATGTAGAGGAAAACATGTTTTATACCTATAAAATAAATCTTTTTTTTAATTTTTTCCAGATTAGTCACATGATATTTAAGTTATCTTCTCATCAATCCAAATTCCAAGATATTTGTATTCTGTGACTCTTTCAATATTTGTATCATTTTTAGTAGAGATGATAAGATTAATATTTTGGCTCTGGTGAAAAGCATGAATTTAGTTTTATCAGCATTAAGAACTAATTTATGGTTATTGAGTGCAACTTTTAAATCAGTAAAGCAGTGCTGAAGGGATTTAACCGCAGACTGTACAGTACCGCCATTGCAGTGCAAAATTGTATCGTCACTATGAAGATGAATATTAACTCAGTTACAGAAGAAACAATGTCATCTATATACAGAGTGATCAGGACAGACCCCAGGATTGAGCCTTGAGGTACCCCTTTTGCAATATGCACAAACTCAGATTTAACATCTCCAATAGCCACACACTCTTTTCTGTCAGTCCATTAGGTATATTCTGACACCATTTATAAGCACTCTCATCAAATCTGATACTTGGGAGTGCAGGAGAGAGGTGAAGAAGCGAGTGAAGGCAGGGTGGAGTAAGAGTATCAGGAGTGATTTGTGACAGAAGGGTACCAGCAAGAGTTAAAGGGAAGGTTTGCAAGATGGTTATGAGACCAGCTATGTTACATGATTTGTAGACAGTGGCACTGACAAAAAGACAGGAGGCAGAGCTGGAGGTGGCAGAGTTGAAGATGCTAAGATTTTCATTGGTAGTGACGAAGAAGGACAGGATTAGGAAAGAGTATATAATTAGAGGGACAGCTCAGGTTGGACGGTTTGGAGACAAAGCAAGAGAGACAAGATTGAGATGGTTTGGACATGTGTGGAAGAGAGATGCTGGGTATATTGGGAGAAGGATGCGGAATATGGAGCTGCCAGGGGAGAGGAAAAGAGGAAGGCCAAAGAGGAGGTTTATGGATGTGGTCAGAGAGGACATGCAGGTGGCTGGTATGACACAGGAAGATGCAGAGGACAGGAAGAGATGGAAACGGATGATCCGCTGTCGCGACCCCTAACAGGAACAGCTGAAAGTAGTAGCAGTAGTAGTTCATCAAATCTGATACTATGAAGCCTTTTTAAAAGCAATGCTTGGTCAACTATATCGAACGCCTTTGAAAGATCAATAAAACGCTACACAATGTTTCTTTCTATCCAAAGCCCAAATAATATAATTTAAAACAAGAGTGGTGACAGTGAAAAGTGCTGTGCTTTTCTCTAAAACCGATTGGTGTATGTTTAGAATAGAATGTGGTGAGATAAATTATTTAAGCTGATTATTGACTAGGGATTCTAGCAGTTTTGCCAGGCAAGATAGTTTAGATATAGGCCTATAATTGTTAAGGTCGGTTTTTTCTCTGGCCTTATGTAAAGGAGTTACAGAAGCAGGCTTCCAGACCTTAGGAACTGTACCAGTTAAAACTGAAAGGTTAAAAATATGTTATGTAGCTGACTACAAGTGGAGTGGCAAGCTTTAAAAAGTATTGGTGAAGTTCCTCTTCACCAACCAATTTCTTTATATCTACAGATAGTAATGAATTGGCCATGTCACCACGAGCGAACAGCTGTAGCGTAAAACAAGGCCTTGGCATTACCTGGGTGTCAGGCTCAATAGCATACAGAAAGGGTCCTGTATAAGTTTCATGAAATAGGCTACCAGCAGATGCAAAATGTTTATTAAAAGCTGCACAAATCTCTATGGTCTGAAATTGAACACCCATCAGCTGTGGCGAGAGTAGGAAATGAAGGGGAAGACTTGGTTAAGAAGACATTAAGGACAGGATGTTGTATTGTTGTAAAGTCCACTGAGACAAATTTGTAATTTGTGATAATGGGCTATACAAATAAAATTGACTTGATTTAAGAGAATTTACTGCCTTCCAGAATTTTGCTGGATTTGAATATGATATGGGAATTAAATACAAATAATAACTAGATTTAGCCTTTGTTATTGCAGATGTGCATTTGTTTCTAAGCTGCCTTAAAGCAAGTCAGTGACCGGGGTCCCCAGTGTGCCTGGTGAGAGCCCAGGCTTTATTTCTGTCTTTAAGTGAGGAAGAGATTTCTGCTGAGAACCAGAGACTTGACCTATTTTGTATTCTATATGTTTTAAAAGTTGCATGCTTATCAACTACTGAGTTAAAAGACTTGCAAAAATGGTCAAGGGCCTATTCAACATCTGGGATTTTATCAGTATTATGAATATCACTTTTCTAAAGCTCATTCAAAAAGGCCTGCTCATCAAAATGTTTGAAATTCTGTCTGATCACTATACGCAGACATAGTTTTTTCCATCCTCGTATTTCTAACACAAGCTATTGGACAGTGATCACTAAAACAGCTCACACACTGCAGTCTGTAATTTTTTTTCTATTTGTTAAAATAAAGTCCATCAGAGCTGATTTTTAAGTTTGCCCTGTAAGGGTCAGTAATTACCTGTAAAATAATATTGTCACAGACCTCTTTTAAATAATTAGAGACAGAACTCAACCAGTTTAAGTTAAAATCACATAGGATAATCAACTCTGAATTTTCATTTGGAGCTTAAAGATCAGCTGTCTTGTCAGCAACCGAGGAGGAAGCAGAGGGAGGGTTGTACATCCTGACCAGAAAAACAGAATTATTTTTCGCAATACACACTTTCAGAGCCAAACACTCTATTGTGACTGAATTAAGAACAGTACGGGTAATACAAGCTCTTGTATAAATGGCCAGACCTCCTCCTCTTAAATTTCTGTCAATTTTGAAAAGGTTGTAATCATCCAAGGCCACCTCAGAATCACTCACAGTCCATCTTAACCAAGTTTCAGATAATACCACAATGTCAGGATCCATATGTGTTACCAAAATTCTCAGCTGATCCAATTTATCATGCTGAGTAATTTTCCTAATATTCAAATGTATAAATCCCAAACCCTTCCTATTCTTAAAGCTTAAAAGGGCTAAGGATAGAGAGTAGGGTACACTATGACACTGGTGGTGTGTCCAGCGTTATCCGAGTCTAAACGAGATTATTCATGTTTCTGTGTACATGCATGTTCCATCTAACAGATCTATGAGTAATAATGACAGGAATGTCAGCAATAATAGGAATAGTTGGGATACTAGGAACATAGTTAAAGGTAGCACAACTAGAATTAAAGGGTGCAACAGACAGATTCAGACTAGGTCTTGCTGTATGTCAGGAGGAGGATGAGGAAACCTCGCAGGCGAGTGAGGTCAGTTCACGATGAAGAGCCTCTCATGGTTGCAGTGATTCAAAAGCTTCGAAAAACGTTTGTTCTCGCTTTTGCCGCTCCCTCGCTTCATTCACTCTCTAGTTCGCTCGACCAACGCTGCCCTCTGTCGCTGCCCGATCTAAGTCAACAGTGCTCATGCGTGTGCATATGCGATTCACGTCTATGGTTGACTCAGATTGGGCAGTGACGTGATCAAAAATGTTGACAAGCCAAAAACGCCAAAGTTATAAAGGAACAACTTCCTCTAGGTTCCAGTCAAAACAGGAAGTGTTGCATATACTTGTCGCTGCCCGATCTGAGTCGACTGTAGATGTGAGTCGCACATGTGCGACTGTAAACGGTTTACTCAGCTTTATTATAAATGGTAGCACAGCAAACCTTTTCTTTTTGGAAATTGCAAGTTCATATTGGTAATGTTGGTGTGAAGGTCCACCTAGGAGGCTGCACATCCACGGACTGACAGGCAAAATGTTGTTATTAGGTAGATTTTTTAGCTTGAGTACGGCATATTAAAAACTTTTTTTTCCCCCCTATTTCCTGTTCAGTTGACTTGGGCACTGAGCAAACATCTTATAATGGCAGAAACATTACTGTTTTTTTTCTGTCCGTGTGGGCGTGTATCTGTCCGCTGCTAATCTCAAATACTGCTGGGCCTGTCAGCCTAATGATTTTTGTGCACAGTTATGACTGTATGGTCAAGGACCTCTCATGGTTGCGGTAATTCAGAACCTTTGAAAAAAAATGTTTTATACCGCAGTTGAGTGCTAACTTCTCAACTGGTTTTTCACCTGAGTCTGAGCACCAGAGAACGGGCGACATGCAGGCAGTGCCTCCATATTTTCCCTTCTCCCAGTAGGCAAAAAGAGAGCCGGTTTTTTTCACAGGGCGGCACGGTAGCCTAGTGGTTAGCACTGTTGGCTTTCAGTGGTGTATCACCCTGTGTCTGCGTGGGTTTCCTCTGGGTAGTCCAGTTTCCTCCCACCATCAAAAGACATGCATGTTAGGGTTAATAATCCTGTCAGTGCCCCTGACCAAGACAATGGCAAGAAGAACTGGAGTTGGTCCCCAGGGGCTGCAAGGCGGCTGCACACTGCTTCCAGTGTGTGTGTTGGGGTGGGTTAAATGCAGAGGATGAATTTCCCCATGGGGACTAATAAAGCACATCTTAATCTTAACATTAAATCTGAGCACTGGAGAAGTGGAGATACGTCTGGTAGCGATCCGCACACTACTGAGTGCACTCTTCTAGTTTACATTGTTGTCTTCTGTGATGCCGGTTGACTCCACACTTTTATTTCTCTATCCATACAACAAACCATGTGTGTTTACTGTCATGAGCCAACGTATTCTCATCCCACGGTGTCCTATATATCAATATAGGATATGCGAGGTACCCTTCCATATCTGTATAGAGACAAGCCGTGTGTTCCATAGACTCCAATATTAAACCTTCAGAGGTAGTATTAGATGCCGACAGGTTTTCCTCGGCGGCGACAGTATTTCTCCTATGATGGTTTGGCCTAATATGGCATACGGGTTAGGTAGTGGTTAAGGTTAAGTTTAAATTCTTTGGTAAATCTCGCCACACTGCGCGGCCCCACACAGTCATGGAAGGGTGCTTTATGCGCCTTACATCGATGCATTGGTTAAACCATCAGTATATGACATTGTGTATATGACGGTATATGACAACATTTTCATGCCGTGTCCCACCAAATAGGTCATGCCTACCAATACGGGGATCGCTGGTTCAAATCCCCATGTTACCTCCAGTTTGGTTGGGAGTCTCTACAGACACAATTCGCCATGTCTGCTGGTGGGAAGCCGGATGTGGGTATGTGTCCTGGTTGCTGCACTAGCGCGTCCTCTGGTCGGTCGGGGCGCCTGTTCGGGGTGAGGGGGGAATAGCGTGATCCTCCCATGTAATGTGTCCCCCTGGCGAAACTCCTCACTGTCAGGTGAAAAGAAGTGGCTTGCGACTCCACATGTATCAGAGGAGGCATGTGGTATTCTGCAGCCCTCCCCGGGTCAGCGGAGGGGGTGGAGCAGCGACTGTGACGGCTCGAAAGAGTGGAGTAATTGGCCGGGTACAATTGGGGAGAAAAAAACGGGGGAACCCCCCCCCCCCAAAAAAAAGAAAAAAAATTGTTCATCAGTATTCAGCAGTATTCCTCTTCCAGTCTTCAACCATGGTCCACGAATGATCCAGTGAAACAGACCAAGTATTATCATAGTTTCTCCAGTGAAAATGAAGCTAGGAGAACCACTTTCTTTTATGAAGTGTACACTCTTTGAGAAAGGTGCAGTGGGTTGCATGCGGGGTTTTTTTCCCCTGCCTCCAAAGAAAACATGTTTATTGTGGATGTCCCATGACCCATTTGGCCCCCTGTTGTGACTGACTTGGGCAGTGGTTCTCAAACTATGAATTACAACCCGACTCATAGTTTGAAAACCACTGCCCTAGAGTATTACTCCTCTGGCCCACCTGTACGGGTTTTGGTTGCTTATCTGACTGGCTGAAGGGGCCGATTGATTCTGGTTGTTGACGTGTCAGCCGGTTAATTTTGAGTGAATTGAACTCGAACCTGTTATTGATTTTTGTTGTGAATCGGTCATGCATCCTTTTCGGAGTCAATGACCTCGACGGTTTTTAGTTGTGGGAAAGAGTTGTATGGCAAATCACAGTTAAAAAGTGTGTCAGGTACGTTTACCTTTGACACATTTCTCATAGGTCATTTTCTACCATAGTTGTGAATGCTTGAAATTTTGCCTGCACATTACTTCATTTATTTGTTTTGGGGGGTTTTTTTCAAAAAATTTTGGGATCCCCCCTTTCTCCCCAATTGTGGGGTAATTGTGGTCAATTACCCCACTCTTCCGAGCTGTCCCGGACACTGCTCCACCCCCTCTGCCAATCCGGGGAGGGCTGCAGACTACCATGTCTCTTCCAATACATGTGGCGTCACCAGCCGCTTCTTTTCACCTGACAGTGGGGAGTTTCGCCAGGGGGATGTAGCACGTGGGAGGATCACGCTATTCCCCCCAGTTACTCCTCGCCCCACCGAACAGGCGCTGACCAGAGGAGGTGCTAGTGCAGGGACCAGAACACATACCCACATCCGGCTTCCCGCCCACAAACACGGCCAATACTGTCTGTAGGGATGCCCGACCAAGCCGGAGGTAACATGGGGATTCGAACCAGCAATCCCCATGTTGGTAGGCAATGGAATAGAGCACTACACTACTTGGACGCCTCGTTTATTTGATTTTAATTAGGTAGCTAGACAGACAGACAGATTCTTACAAGTTTACACCCCATACATTTTTACAGAAACATCCACACGCTCACACATGGGTACACAGGTACCACTACATACTAACATACATACATGACACTCATCGGGACATGGGAGATAAGGGATCACAGACCTCCCAGCGGGGTATTTTGTGTAGATGGGCCGAAACTCTTGCCAAAGCGCCCCACTTCCATTCCCCACACCTCCGGTTCCCCAGTATTCACATTCCCTCGTCTGGGTTATTGTTTCATTGTGATGCTCAAATATTGAATTTGACCTTCCCTGGCTGAGTGGATTTATCATGTATGAATGAAAATTTTGCTGGTCGATAACATTGATTTCCCGGATGCGGTTTGTTTTTTTGGTACAGCAACAAATCACATGCCCCGTCGCTTGGGTCGATGGGGTCAGGAGGAGTGGGCAGTCCAGGAGGGAAGAAGCCTGAGAGACGACTCCGTAGCAGTCCCCGAAGCAGTGAACCAGAAACACACACACAGGGTGAGAAGAATGAGCCTACACGCGCACATGCATGCACGCACATTCACACACACACACACACCCACACACACACACACACACACATGAATGCACGCAAAGACACACACAGATGCATGCATGCACACAAGGTAATTTCGATTGATATTGTTGTTGTATGGTTTTAAACACTAGCAAGTAACTTGCTTGATCGATACGGTACACGCCACACAGGTACACAAGTGATAGATATGCAAACATACAAACAGACAGGACGGACACACACACACACACACACACACACACACACACACACACACACACACACACACACACACACACACACACGGGATAAGACCTCAATCTTTTGTATGCCTGGCCTTAAATGTCAAACTTTTGCACATAAAGGAAAACCAGGAGAACAAAAGGTTGGTGTTCGTCTTTAATGTTTTGTAGCGTTCCATGCCCAGTTTCTACCCAGCAGCTGACCGGGAACACTCGGGTGTGAGCAAACCACCCCAGCTTTAATTAACTATGGCTATCACTGGCACCGACACCAATGCAGCCGAGTCGGTTTATATGGCGAAGACCAAGAAGGAAATTGTATGTAATCCCATGGAAGATCGGGAAAGTTTAAGACCTCAGACTGGTCTGGGTAAATATATATTGCAGAACTAGCGTGTTGCAGTGATTTCATGTCATTACCCCTGGATTTAGGTAACCTGCTACGCTTCAGCAGTGCCATCGCTCATAACATTTTGCACAAACGGCCATTGTATAAGAACTTTTTTTTTCTTCTTTTCTTATAATTTCCACCCCGAATGGCGGTGAGAACGTTTTGGCACAGGTCTCCTCTTATCTTATCTGAAGAAGAACGGATTTCATGCCTTCTGTCTCTCAGCTCTGACTACCTTTGTCGTCCCCCATCGACCTCGGTGACCTTTTGGCATCGCTCTTTTGCAGAGAACACTCACCTCACGGTTCTCTCTTTCTCTCACTCGCTCCTTTCTTCTCTCACCAGAATACCCCCGCTCCCCTCCCTTCCCCTCACAAAAAAAAAAGTTAAATGGCCAAATGCTGCCTCGCTGAGGTGGAGGGATGAGGGGTGGTGGTGGTGGTGGTATGGAGTTGGGAAGGAGGGGTGTGGGGTGAGAGGGGTTGTCTAGGTAAGCACATTGCTGAATCCTTCCCTGAGCGCTATCGGTTTTCCCTCCGTACAATACGGGCCTTGTTGGGAACGCTGAGCCAAAGGGAGGGGGGGGGGGCAAGAGAGAGGGGTTCAGAGTGGGAAGGTGGAAGGGGGGGGGGCGGGTGCAAATACCTGTAGAATCCTGCTTGGGATGAAGGAAACCTTTGAGCTCCATGATTCAGACACCGCAGCCCAGCCATATCATTTCACTGACACACACACACACACACACACGCACAGATAATTGTAACACACAATCACACAGGCATGCGCCCACCCATACCCAAACACCCCCCTCACATCTTAACACACACACAAACACACACACACACATGCTTGTTGTACTGCAACTCTTAATGACAAGTCTTTTGACACATCAGACATACGTCCTAGTAATTGAACAAGTGCGAGTTTGTGTGCACACAAAACACACACACACACCCAAAGACACACACACCCAGGCGCATCTGTGATAGCGTTGACAGGCAAACCTACCAAGGGACGCATAAATTCTTCTACTCCCTCATTGTAACTGTCACAGCCTCCCATTTAAGTTCTGGTTTAGTCTATCTGTGCATGGCGGTGGGTCAGGAGAATATTCCTTCCTACACTGACCTGTCGTGTTGGATCACAGCATTAGCAAGCAGGTCGCCTAGAGGTCTCTCACCAATCAGTTTGATCAATTAGAGACATTTAGTCACGCACATATGCAACAACAATATTGATTTACACACATTACAAAAAGTTTAAATTGGTTTTAAGCCAGAAAGAAATCACCAAAATTTAAAAAAAAATTAAATCAACAGAACAAAAACACTTGGGCAACGGGCGTCCGGGTGACGTGGTGGTCTGTTCCGTTGACTGCCGACACGGGGTACGCCGGTTTGAATCCCCGTGTTACCTCCAACTTGGTCGGACGTCCCTACAGACACAATTGGCTGTGTCTGTGGGTGGGAAGCTGTATGCGGGTATGAGTGCTGGTCGCTGCACTAGCGCCTCCTCTGGTCAGTCAGGGCACCTGTTCGGGGGGGGGGGGGCTGGGGGATAGTTTGATCCTCCCACGATTCTCCTGGCGAAACTCCTCACTGTCAGGTGAAAAGAAGTGGCTGGCGACTCCACATGTATGGTGTGGTAGTCTGCAGCCCTCCCCGGATTGGCAGAGGGGGTGGAGCAGCGACCGGGACAGCTCCGAAGAGTGGGGTAATTGGCCGGATACAATTGGGGAGAACAAGGGAGGAAAAAAAATAAGAGAGAAGAAGAAGAAAAAAGGAATAGTGATGAAAGAAATGTCAATAATATCAACAACAAAAAAAAATATGAAGAAATGAGCTCACAAGTTAAATTGTGCCATTACAGATTTAAAGCCAGCAGTTCAAACGCAAGTTGGGGCAAATGAGTTATCAAAGGAAGCTGCTCTTATTTCCTCAGATGGGTTGTTGCAAAGCTTAGGGTCCTCGATCGCAAATTCTCCATCTGCTTTCGACTTCGGTACGGGCCGTGGCGCCGCCAGAAGGATGTGACGCTACACTTTTGCATATAAGGAAACAAAGGCTCCATATCAAAGAGGGCTGAACCGGTTCATGTGGGTACAACGCTTATTAACAGATACATTTCATGATTAAATGTATCTGTTAATAAACATTGTATCCAGATGAACCGATTCAGCCTTCTTTGATTTTCTTACCTGGATTATTGATCATGCATCAAGACAAATGCTCCATATGTTTGGGGATAAACCAGTTGCCTCTTCATGTAGGTTTGTACGCATGCAGTTCTGGACATGTTTGGGAGATTTGTTTGAGACACACATGTGTGAGATCTTGGTACTTCCCAGATTCACATAGCATATTTACACATAGTGCTGCTGGCACACTCGCATGTGTGTGTGCGCACACGCTCAAATACGGACACGAGCGTGTCAGAGAGTTGTCAGTCTGGTTTGGTCTACCCGGGTCTCGGTACTGGCCTGGCGATCAGGCTGAGTCAGGTCGATGTAGCGCGCGCACACACGCACGCACGCACGCACGCACGCACACACACACACACACACACACACACACACACACACACACACACACACACCCCGTGACCGTGACTGGGCTTCCTGTAAAACAATCAGAGCATGAGGGTATCCAGAGGGGGGGTAGAGGTGCAGGATTGGGGGGAGGGGGGGTAAGGTGGGGGCAACAGGAGAGAAAAATGGAAGAGAATAAAGAGAGGAATAGATGGACAAGAACTGCAAGATCTAGAGTAGATAGAAAAATGGGGAGGAGAGAGAGAGAGAATATTCTGTCTAAGTTGCTGCTTGGCCCAAGGCACCCAAGCATGGTCCAACCCAAAGTACCAGACACACACATACACACATACACACACACACACGTACACTCGCCCACGCTTTGCCCTTGATGCCCTTTCGTTCTCTGTGTGTGTATGCGTGTTAGCGGCAAATGGCCCAGTGTCAGTATGGCAGCAGGCTGAATTGGCAAGCACAGTGTCTCTTTCCCAGTAAAGCCAGCTCACTAGGCCTGTCCCTCAGAACTGAGCTGCTTGCTGAGCAGAAACACATGTGAGCCTCGTCCTTACCGTTCCACCATCTTGGCTCTGCATCATCACCACCGCAGATCCTGTCTCTCACTTTGAGAAACGGGTATTTCAGCAAAAACAGATGGACCGGCTCCGCAGCGACTCCATTTTGGCTCTACGTCACTGCTGACGTCTGTGAATGCAGGAGAAACCAGATATTTTGACTCCCGACGGTTGCGTCCTCGATGTTGGGTCTGTGGAATGCAGGTGTAGGAGCTGGGAGGAAAACGGAGGAAGGGACACCCACTTTAACAGGGAGTGAGTCTGCTGTCGGAGCGATTCATTTACCACAAGCTGTCTTATTTATCCTTGTAGTATGGAGAGAGAAAAAAATGACCAATCTCGTTGAAAATTCGCTAAACACATGCCGATGGCACACTGCAAAACCATAGCCGAGTGTCTTTTCTCTGGCTCCTCGTTGTCTATCTCGGGTCTGGAGCAGCCAGAGGAATACGGTCTAAGTACTTTCTCAAGGCTCTGTAACCCACCAGCTAACAGAGTTTCCTATAAATTAAGCCTCGGATCAGTTTAATGACATATTTAGAACAATGACAGGGTAATAAGAGAGTTTTGAAAACACAGAGCTCTCTAATAGTTTGTCGATGTCATCCTTGTTAACTCCCTTGACCTTTGACCATGTCGTGACTCAACCCCCCCCCTTTTTTTTTTGAACACCGAGTCCACCCCGACGACCGTAACCCAAGCGACAGGCCCTGGAAGTGTGAACACGCTCCCACCCTTCCCTTGCCGGACTGTTTTGGCTAAGGATCGCCATGGCGATAATCTCACAGCACCACCCGTTCCCCACAAACCCAAATACGGCCATGATTGCGGGGCAGGATGGGGTGGTGGGTGCGAGGGTGAGCGAGTGTGAGACTAAAAGAGGAAAGGATGGAGAGGGGGAGGAAGAGTGAAGAGTGAAGAGTGAATTAAAGAACAATTAGAAGTAGAGGGATGGTGTGTGTGTGTGTGGGTGGGTGGGTGGGTGGGTGGTGGGGGTGGCTTTCCAAGCAGAGGAATGTCTTTCCCGCTGGTATCCAGTAACAGCACCGGTGGGATTAAGGGGAGGGTGCTCTCGCCAATTACAACGACTCCACCAGACTACACCGAGTTGATCCTTGAGATGTAAGAGATGAATCCACCACGCCACCAGATTCCCATAAGCAACCTCGGTTCATATAATAGCTTTAGGAGTTTTCAACCAGTGACAGTTTGATGACCACGTTACTCAGTATGGGTTTGGCCGACCCAAGATGAGTAAATTCAATAAAAGCCAAAACTCTTGCCAATCCGCGGCCTACCTCAGCCAGAAACAAACCATATGTCTTCCCTGAAAAACCTTTCCAGCGGTGTCAGAGCTGCATACGGCTCTACTATTAAGCGATAGTAGGCATAGAGGAAAGCTTAACTTCACCGCGGTCTGCTAGCGCTGTCAAAATCGATGCGCTAATTTTTGCGATTAATTTGAAACGTTTTAACATGTTTAAAAAAAACAATAAGGTGGCTGCGTTTTGTTTACTTCCCGTGTCCTGTGGCGGCAGTTGCGAGGCTGTTTCACGGGCATATCGGGGGATTTGGTTGTGCGCTGCTTGTCGGTGCATGGAGAGCTGTCTTTCCCCCCTGCTCTGCTCCTCGCTGGGCTGCTACAGTGCCTAACCTTCATCTCCACTTTCTCACAGCGGTAGTCTTCATTTGTTGCCAGGCCTCATCCCCTCATGCAGAATATTAGCGGCGCGGCGGCCCAGCGGTTAGCACTGCAAGAAGGTCCTGGGTTTGAACCCCAGGCTGTCTCAGATCCTCTTTGTGTGGAGTTTGCAAGTTCTCCCCCGTGTCTGCGTTGGTTTCCTCCGGGTGCTCCGGTTTCCCCCCCACCATCAGAAAGACACGCATGTTAGGGTTAATACTCCTGTCTGTGCCCCTGAGCAAGGCAATGGAAAGAAGAACTGGCGTTGGTCCCCGGGTGCTGCAGCTGCCCACTGCTGCTATACAATAGGGTGATGGGTTAAATGCAGAGGACACATTTCGTTGTAATCTAGAATGAATAAAAGTGTCTTTTCAGGTACTCTGCTATGCTGTGCCATCAGGGTGCATATGTGGTTGTGTGGCGAACACATGATGAACATCATGAATTCACGACACCTCAAATTCAGCTGGCACTTTAACATACAGGCCTGGGTTTTGTTATTATTTCTGTTAGTGCATATTAGAAATATGCCTTTCGGACATCCGGGTAGCGTGGCAGTCTACTCCGTCGCCTACCAACACGGGGGTCGCCGGTTCGAATCCCCGTGTTACCTCCGTCTTGGTCGGGCATGCCCCCAGACACAATTGGCCGTGTCTGTGGGTGGGAAGCCGGATGTGGGTATATGTCCTGGTCGCTGCATTAGCGCCTCCTCTGGTCGATCGGGGCGCCTCTTCGGTGGGGAGGGGGAACCTGGGGGGGAATAGCGTGATCCTCCCATGCGCTACATCCCTCTGGCGAAACTCCTCACTGTCAGGTGAAAAGAAGCGGCTGGAGACTCCACATGTATCGGAGGAGGCATGTGGTTGTCTGCAGCCCTCCCCGGATCGGATTGGAGCAGCGACCGGGGACGGCTCAGAAGAGCGGGGCTATTGGCCACATACAATTTGGAAGAAAAAGGGGGAGAAAAAAAAGAAATATGCCTTTCAAGCTAACGGGTCAGTTTTGATGGCCTTGATGGGTTTATTGATAATCTGTAGTTCCCAGTTCAGACTTTAAAAAAAATAAGATGCTATTAAACAACAGTATTTGAATTTAAGTACACTTCCTTTGTGTTGATTCTACATTAATCCCCTGATTTTAGATTTGAATATCCGTTATTACAAACTTCAGGCTTAAGAAGAAAAAAAAGCCATTAATCGCGAGTAATCACAGCATATTTTGTGATTAATTAGTTAATTCTCTTTAATCAGTCGACGGCTCTACTTTCTACCCATCCCTCCGCCTGCCCATCTGTCTGCCGTTCTCTCCAGTCTGCCTCCCAGTCCGCCACACAGTCTTGCCACCGGGGTTTTTTTTCTTTTCTCGGCGTGTCTTGCAGTCGGGCTGTCTCCCAGTTGAGTCTCCCAGACTGCGTTCTGTCTCGGGCTGGTTTGGGCTGACCGGGGTCAGATGGGGTCAGGGTGCTTTTCACGGCCCTTTTCCCAGAATTTCGAACTCCTTGTCCAGGTTGCTCTACTAAATACACAAATGCACGCATGAACACACCCACCCACAGACACACACACACACCCACCCACACACACACACACACTCACAGACAAGCGCGCGCACACACACACACAAACACGCAGACGTGCATTTATGTGAACACTGATATGCTTCCTGGAAAAGCAAAGAGAATTCTTGTGTCACTTGGCAGCCAAGGCACACATCTCTCCTCAGTGAGAGAGCCACAATGGTCCTCTCTTCCTCCCCCTCTTGCCCTCTTTTTCTACCCTTTATCTGTCTGAGGCTGTATTTCTCTCCTCATCTGGTGCGTTGTCTTTCTCCAACAGTTGCTTTCCTCCTCCCTGCTTTTCCCCACTTTGTCATCTCTGTCTCAGTCCGTCTCCCTCTCTTGTTGTCTCTCTGTCTGTCTCCAGCTGTCTTTTCCTTTCTCTTGCTGTCTCATATTCTCTCTCTCTCTCTCTCTCTCTCTCTCTCTCTCTCTCTCTCTCTCTCTCTCTCTCTCTCTCTCTCTCTCTCTATCTGTCCCTCTGTCCCCCTCTCTATTATCTATCTATCTATCTATCTATCTATCTATCTATCTATCTATCTATCTATCTATCTATCTATCTATCTATCTATCTATCTATCTATCTATCTATCTATCTATCTGTCCCTCTCTTTCTCTCTGTCCCCCCTCTCTATCTGTCCCTCTCTCTCTCTCTGTCCCCCCTCTCTCTATCTATCTGTCCCTCTCTCCCTCTCTCTCTCTCTAATCCCCTCTATAAACGAAAAGGCCCCTGACCATGAGAACCAAACCTTCACCATGACAACCAATATTCTAGGCAGGTCCGAACAGTCTTTTGTGTGTGTGTGTCTGTGTGTGTCTGTGTGTGTGTCTGTGTGTGTCTGTGTGTGTGTCTCTGTCTGTATGTGTGTGTGTGTGTGTGTCTGTGTGTGTGTGTTTGTGTGTGTGTGTGTGTGTGTTTGTGTGGAGCCCAGCTGTTGAACAGATGGAATGCTCACTATGCAGCAGATGATAATGCTATGGAATCCCAGGTCTTTATCGTCCTTCTTTCCCTTCTTTCTTCTCTCTCGTTCCCTCTCTCCTTGACTCACCCCCTTGTCCTGTTATCTAATGTCCTCTTTCCATTCTCTTTGACCTCTCGCTCCTTCTTCACTCTGTCGCTCTTCTGCTCTGCTTTGTTCTCCTTCATTTGATGCTTTGGAGACGGTTTTACCTTCTTGCTTTGTTGCTTGGGACACACACGCACGCACGCACACACACACACACACACACACACACACACACACACACACACTCTGGCAGCTCTGTATGTGTATGGAGTGGGGGCTGGGTGGGCAGGCACCGGGCACATTTTTCACATTTTTCTGCAGCCTAAGGCCCTAAAAGTCTTTTTCGGTCCCAACTGAAAGCAGACAGACAGAGACGCTGAGCCGTGGGCCGTCATGCAGCAGGAATGCAGAGTCTCCTTCGCCGTGTGGCTCAGACACACTGACTCATTTTATTTTACTATGGCTCTATTTGGAACTGACAGCATTAATTGGAAGTGTTGCGCGCGTGCACGGCGTAATAAACGCACACCGTCGGTAGGTGTGCACATCTTCTCGTGGCGGACGGAGAGGTGCGGGGGGGGGGCAAGACGGGTGGAGGAAGAAACCAGCCAATATATGCATTATGTACGTTGTACAGATGCGTTACTGTGTGAGACGCACACGAGACTCGCATCACACCGTTCACACACACAGAAGAGAAGGGAGGGAGACGTCGTTCAGAGAGAGAGACGAGACACGTGAGAGAAGAGAGCAGTTTGTGATAGTCAATAGTCTATACCCTATAATCTGGCTGGCTTGGTGGATGCTTGGTAAACTCATCGAGACAGGAGCCCACCCACCATGTGGTACAGGTTGCGGAGCCCTCGACTTAAAGGCAGCTAATTGCAGGCTAAGGCAAAAAAGATGAGTTTTTTAAGTTGCGGATTTACGGCACGTGGCGCAGTGGGTAGCGCGGTTGCCACACAGCAAGAAGATCCTGGGTTCGAGCCCCGCGGTAGTCCAACCTTGGGGGGGGTCGTCTCGGGTCATCCTCTGTGTGGAGTTTGCATGTTCTCCCCGTGTCTGCGTGGGTTTTCCTCCCACAGTCCAAAGACAAGCAGGTCAGGTAACTCGGCCGTACTACATGATCCCTAGGTGGGAATATGTGTGTGTGTGGGCCCTGTGATGGGCTGGCGGCCTGTCCAGGGTGTCTCCCCCCGCCTGGCCGCCCAATGGCTGCCAGGATAGGCTCCAGCATCCCCGCGACCCTGAGAGCAGGAGAAGCGGTTCAGGTGATGGATGGGATGCGTTACTGTATGTACAGATGCATTTCTCGGTTTGAATGTGTACAGTTTAT
>NC_079226.1:30521945-30541945 GCF_029633865.1 Lampris incognitus
GCCACGAAAATACACGTATTTAGGGTGTACCTGGTACAGTAGTGTACTTTTATTTATTTTATTTTATTGGATTTTTTTCCCCTCCCATCCATCCATCCATCCATCCATCCATCCATCCATCCATTCATCCATCCATCCATCCATTATCCAAACCGCTTATCCTGCTCTCAGGGTCGTGGGGATTCTGGAGCCTATCCAAGCAGTCATTGGGTGGGGGGGGTGGGGGGGGGACACTCCCTGGACAGGCCACCAGTCCATCACAGGGCCGACACACACACACCCCCACCCACCCACCTAGGGACAATTTACTACGGCTGATTCACCTGACCTACATGTCTTTGGACTGTGGGAGGAAACCGGGGCCCCCGGAGGAAACCCACACAGACACGGGGAGAACATTCAAACTCCACACAGAGTACGACCCGGGATGACTCACCAAGGTTGGACTACACCAGGGCTCCAAACCAGGACCTTCTTGCTGTGAGGCAATTGTGATAACCACTGCGCCACTTGTGCCACCCCAGTTTGAAGATATACAGTTCATATTATTATTATTATTATTGTTCCCCCCTTTTTCACCCCAATTGTATCCGGCCAATTACCCGACTCTTCCGAGCCGTCCCGGTCGCTGCTCCTACCTGTCTGCCGATCCGGGGAGGGCTGCAGACTACCACATGCCTCCTCCAATACATGTGGAGTCACCAGCCGCTTCTTTTCACCTGACAGTGAGGAGTTTCACCAGGGGCATGTAGCACGTGGGAAGATCACACTATTTCCCCCCAGGTCCCCCTCCCCCCCTGAACAGGTGCCCTGACCGACCAGAGGAGGCGCTAGTGCAGTGACCAGGACACATACCCACATCCAGCTTCCCACCCGCAGACACAGCCAATTGTGTCTGTGAGATGCCCGACCAAGCCAGAGGTAACACGGGGATTCGAACCAGCGATCCCCATTTTTGTAGGCAATGGAATAGACCGCCACGCCACCCGGGCGCCCCAGTAATGGAACGAGTTTCTCCTGACATGCCTAACAAAATGGCTTTCGGCTGCTTTTTGAAAAAAATTCGGCAAATACGAGACACCCACCTGTTTTTGTTTTGTTTTTTTTCTACCGAAGAGACCCCCCCCTCAGCGTTCTGCTCATCCCCCGGGTTGGCAGCTGTTGCCCGATGAAAACCGATCTCTGTGGTTTTCGCACCTTCGGTGCAGTCGCAGCAGAAATCCCTCATTACCTTTGCTGCTCGCAGCCAAGGGAACGTGGCGAACGTTGAGATCCCGACCAGTCGATCGGCGCTGAAACCCGACATGCGTGTCTCCCATGCCCGCTAATGGGTGGCACTGCCGAGATGCCAGTCTGTCTGTCTACCGTGTCTGTTGTTGGACTATTAACACCTGTTATTTGCCAGCCGCGATGGCCAAGCGATGCTGTAATGGAATCCAGCCCATCCCTGTGCTGGCTGTGTTCGCAGCGGCGGCAGCAGACAAGCAGCGACAGGACGGCAGCGTTAAACAAGCAATATTCTTTTTCACGGAGCCGTGATGGATGGAAGGAGTAAATAAACAGGGGCAGGCCTGCTGCCTAGAGAGCTGCTGCTCGGCTCTCCGAGCTGCACTTGTGACTGCATATATTCCACAACACAGAGAAAAGACTGGCTTTGTCCTGGGATGGGTGTGTGTGTGTGTGTGTGTGTGTGTGTGTGTGTGTGTAGCAGTGATGGAAGATGTGTGTTTCACCTGTTGAACTCTACATACCCCCCCCCCCAACACATGCGCACACAGACACAGTAGCTTAAACAACCTCGCAGCATCACCTACTGTAACGTGATATTTGGGTTTTTGAGACATACACACACACACACCCACACACACACACACACAATCTCTCCCCCCCCCCCCTCTCTGTCCCTTTCTGTATTCTTTCTCTCATACTCCCTCACTTTCAAATGGACATGCACACACACACAGTCTCTCTCTCTCTCGCCCTCCCTCCTCCCCTCCCTGTGTCTGTGTGTGTCTGTCTGTGTCTATATATGTGTGTGTGTGTGTCTGTGTGTACCTTTCTGTATTCTCTCTCTCTCTCGTACTCCCCTCACTTTCAAACACACGCGCACACAGGAGGTCAAGTTGAGGTTGTGCTTCCATGACATCATTGTTGCCGTGACTCATAAGTGTACCCCCAGGCATAGTAGGCCTCTCCTACACACAATCTGTCAGGGGGGACTTAGCGATGCGCACACACACACACACACACACACACACACACACACACACACACACACACACAGAGAAGCACACAAGCTCTCACACATCACTTGCTCTCAGCATATCACATATGCTTGTGGACAGAAAACCGCTTTGTACACACGTGTATGTAAGTGTGAGTGACTGTGTGTCTTTGCGTGCAGGTTTGTGTTTTCGCGCTGACGTTTGAATGGCTACTTGGTGCTAATGTGCGAGTGTTGTGTCGCTGCCCTTAATCCCCCCCCCCCACGTAACGCACTCATCAGACGGATGGGGTTTCGTAAAAGGTGCCGTGTGACCGACTTCTGAAATGACACACACACATGAGCGCACACATCCTGTGTGATTTACAGCGGTCAGATCCGGATGGAGAAAGCAGACCTCTGGCGGCTGGAAAAACCTCTTCTTTAGGCCTCACATAAAAGGGGGGAGGGGACTCCATTACCCCATTACATGTGCACACACACACACACTACATTTATACACACTTGCACACACTCGCTGGTAATGACCTGGGATCTCAACCCCGCTCCCAAGGCTCCTCTAAATTATCCCGAGACTCACTATATCACCGCACCAGACATCTGTTTGTGTGTACGTGTATCGATTGCGTTTGTGTGCCTGCGCCTGAATATTGTAACAGTGCCCACCACACGATACCCCCCCCCCCCACACACACACACACACACACACGCGCGCACACACACACAGACACACACATATCTCATGCTAAGACTGTCAGGCCTTTGGCGCAGGCACCCCATAAGACACTCAGCGGGCAGAGCAGAGATAACAGACTCACGCCGCCGCCCGCTGGAGTTCATGTTACTTGGCCGTACAGCCACGCCGCCAGCTCGCCATGACAAGCTACGATCACCATTTTGAGAACCTCCTAACCCCAGGTTTTGTTTTGTTTTTTGTTTTTTTGCTTTGTTTTAATTAATTTTTTCTGACTCATTTTTTGCTTTCTTCTTTTTTTCTTTTCTATTTTTACCCCCCCCCCTTTTTTTTTTCTTCGCCTATTTTTACCCCCTTTTTTCTCCCCAGTTGTATCCGGCCAATTACCCCCGCTCTTCCGGGCCGTCCCGGTCTCTGCTCCACCCCCCTCTGCCGATCCAGGGAGGGCTGCAGACTACCACATGCCTCCTCCGATACATGTGGAGTCACCAGCTGCTTCTTTTCACCTGACAATGAGGGCGTTTCGCCAGGGGGACGTAGCACGTGGGAGGATCATGCTATTTCCCCCATCCCCACCCCAACAGGCACCCCCCCAACCGAACAGAGGAGGTGCCAGTGCAGCGGCCAGGACACATACCCACATCCGGCTTCCTACCTGCAGACACGGCCAATTGAGTCTGTAGGGACGCCCGACCAAGCCGGCGGTAACACGGGGATTCGAACCGGCGATCCCCATGTTGGTAGGCAACGGAATGGACCGCTATGCTACCCAGATGCCCTCGTTTTATGTTGCAGCTTAAAAAAACGTGCGTTGTGTGCATGCTTTCAGTCTTAGACTGAGGCTTTACTTCCTACATAGTTTAATGGAAGCACAGTTTTATGCAGATGGCGAAACATGGCCTTGTAATTAATGGGTTATCCGCTTCATGTGTCCATCCCTGTCCATACCCTGCTAGAGGGAAAAGGTGCATTTTTACAGCCACAAAGTATATCAAATCAAGTCGGGACACGGTGATGTATTTGAGTGTAAGTGTGGACTCGGTGCTGTTACGAGTCCAGCCGCCCGCCGGAGAGCAGCGCTGCGGCCTATAAGACGTCACATTGCTCTGTGCATAATGATAATGATTTGCAGGTGTTGGAACGGTTGATAAAAGATTTACTATCATGATGTAAATTGAATAATGGCTGGACTTGATAATTACGATGATTATCAGCGGCGTCTATAAACAGAACAAGCTAGTCACTGTGGATATCATTGTGGAGGCATTGTTTTTGGCAATCTGCCGTTTATTCGCTGTAAGTCAGGAATTCCTGACTAATGCTTCAGCTCTGTTGAACTGTGGATAATTCACCGTAGATTTTATTTTTATTCTTTCCTATGCTTTCTTTTTTCTTTTTTTTGCTCCAAGGGTTGTCTGCAGAGAAGGGGTTGTTTGAAAGCACGCATCAGGGTTTGGGAAATACACCGAGGGAGTGATTTTATTATTCATTCATGATGAAACATGGGAACATTTTCGGGTAGGGGAGGGTATTGCATCACTCTGTTCAATGAGGCAACATCAATGATGTGAATATTTCCTCTGTCCTTTTTCACCCTCTTTCTGACTTATTTGGAGCGGGTCGGCCGAGTGTTTTGTTTTGTCTTCCCCACGGGTGACAGTTTAGGAAAGATGACTAGCCGGAAGCAAAAAAAAAAGTGGTACAGGCAGTTGATATAAGAGCCCAAGTCTTCCTTTTTAACTCCCACACTGTGGAGAAATGGGTCAGCTGCTGGTTAGAGTCATAATGCCGAGTATAGATGACTCATTTGGTCATTTAAGCACAAACTTCAGCCGGCCTAGCAGGGATCGTCAGCTGGAGATCGTAGATGCGAGAGTGCCACAGCTTGTGGGAATTTAAAGCATTCTTTCTGCAAATTATAAGTCTAATCATCTGCTGTTGCACAAAGTTTTCCATATGCATCTGTTTTGCAAGTTGAGGCTGACGACTCCAGTTCACTTGATTTGAGTATTAAGAACCGGGAGGCGCCACTTAGTCCTGCAATGCAAACAGCATGCAACACTTGCAAGACTTTCACAGCATTGTGGTGTCACACAAATGTGTGTTTTGCCCATGTTCTTTGGATGGTGGTGTCGCCTCCTGTTGGTGGGGGGGGATAAATCCCCCTCCTGTTGGTGAATTCTGTTAATGACTTCGCTCTCTCTCTCTCTCTCTCTCTCTCTCTCTCTCTCTCTCTCTCTCTCGTTGCTGTTTCTTTCTCCTGCTTTCCTGTCAGATCATGACTCAGAGGGGAAGCGAGTTCAAGATATGCTCTCTACGATCGACAAACCACAGGTCAGTATGCACAGCTGTGCACACACACATGCACACGCATGCACACAAAGAAAAACACACACACACAAGCCTTCACAATGCCAGAAATTCACAATGGGGGACGTTCCTCAACCTGGCCACACGAGGGCAGCATCCACTTATATACATGTCGCCCCCCTCAGCCATGAATGCCTCCCATTCACCCCCGACTACTGTTAGCGCTAAACGCATAAAATTTAAAAGCCATTATTATTTCTCTTCGGGCGGAAAAGAAAGCTGCAAGTGTGTGTTCATCTGTGGACAGCAGTTGACGTTTTTATGATGAGGAATGCCTCCGTCATGGTTAAGTGCAGTTCAGTCGGACGTTTGGGTGTGATTGGACCATTTGACAACTGTCACGTTAAAACAAGGGTTCGGGGATAGGACACATTAGAAGGTTCCACGGAGAGACAGCAGCAACAAAAAAAACCCAAAAAACCAAAAAAAAAAGGTGAGGAAAGGGCAGAAAGAGGGAAAGAGGAGAGATGGGGAGAGAGATGGGGAGAAAACTGCAGACCAGGCGACATAGGGGCAGACAAAACGACATATAGTGAGAACAATACGGCATGGGGGAAGGAAGGAAAGCGGGATTCATAGAAGGGGGAGTAAGCACAAGGAAGAAGAGGAGGAAAAGGTCAATTAAAAGTTCTCAGCCAGTCACTTCTCCTGCCGGCGATTGGGTTGCTATGAAGGGGCCTATAGACAGATATAGCTATCATCCTCTGCCTCCCTCACCACCCGAAATGGCCTGAACACCAACGTAGTAAGTTTATCAATGTGTTGCAAACTCAGTAGGCGGAGTGAAAATTGAATGTCAGTGTATGAGAGAATGTAAGGGAAATGGAGGACGGCATCCAATTAGAGAGCGAAATAGAAGGGGGGGGTGGGGGGTCATGTGGTCATGCATGAGGTGTCTGTGTCGGCATTTGCTGTATACTCCATATCTCATAAACCAGTTCACTGCCATTTTCCTCCTCAGTTTAAATTGCTTGCAGTTTTTTGGGTTCGAGTATTGGTCTTATCCTGCTAATGGGGAGGGGGATGAGGGTGAGGGTGGGGGCTCTGCACCGCCGGTGAATGTGTTTGCATGGAGCCTAGCTGGAGATGGATGCGGCTTTTGATTTCTAATCCCATCCCTTCTCAAATTGCCTGTACTGTATGCTGACACTGTAATTTTACAGCAGGAGGTGTATAAGTATACGAAGTATATGAGAGATGGGGTGGAGCTAGAGCGATTTTTTTTCCCCTTCAATAAAAAAATGGGAATCTTTTTATTTTGCCACACTGACAATATTGCTTGCTTCCATGCCATTAAAGCACATTGGACTGAACTGAACGTAGTCGAACTGAACCAAAGTCTGGTTCAGACTGGGCAGGGAAAACACAGAACGGAGTGAAGTAACTCTGCCTGCATACCTGTAGTGGCCTGCATGTGTGCAGTGTTAGTGGGATGAGATGAGAGACGGATGAGGGGGAAGGGGGAAGAAAAGGTTATTTAAAGGGACTATTTATTTCCATTACAGTTGTTGGTGCACAGTTATCGACATGCACTTTAAATGCCTGCGTACACTGGCCTGTGATGAGATCTGATGGCTGCTATAGATGATCCCAGACTAGTGTTGTTTTTGTTGATCTGGTGTGCTTTAGATGTGTATATATATCTATGGGCTGCGCTGCACCACAAATTGCCTCTCAGAGGACGCTGAAGTTTTCTAAGTCTGAGTCGGAAGGTTATGTCAGGCTGTGAGATGCTGTCCATGTGCCGCTGGATGCATGTCGGAGCAAGGATGTAGATGGATGTAGCTTAACGGGCTCTGTGTCCAACATTATACAGAGGACAAGCTGGCGCTTACTCGGGTTCGAGAGCAGGGTGTCTGCGAACCTCCGAAATGGGCCCCGTCCTCGCTCGTCTGTTTTTCCCATCTTCTCTTTTTCCTCTCATTCTTTTTTCTCTTTGCCCCCCTTTCTTACCCCCCCCCCTCCATGTCCGCTCCGTCTACCTGTTGGCAGTTATATTGGGTGATTTACGCGGCTCCAATCATCAGATCACTGCAGGAGTCATCAATTGTAAATTTAGCGAGCTCTGAAAGATCCGGTTTTCCTCTTCATCATATTTCCAGTCTTCAAAAACCAGATTCTAGGCAGTCAGCTAACCATGAAGCCACGATGAGCTCGCGGGGCAATGTAAAGCGATGGAGACGTATATTGTGTAAAAGCAGCGTGGACATCTATTGAACTAAATACGTGGGAGACGCACAACAGGCTTTCCCCGAGCCAAGTCGACTGCCAAAATCCAACCCTTACCTACATTTTGCTTGGAAATGGCAAATTTATACACAGCCCCTCACCGTCTTGCTCTCTCTCTCTCCCCCGCCGGACTCGTTCCTCCCCCGCTTTGTCTCACTCTGTCTGTGTCTTTTCGTTCCCTTCCTGTTTTCCTCTCTCCCTCGCAGACTTTCTAGGCAGGCTTGTGGTTAGTGGTACCCCCAGGGCACATCCATCGACTATTCAGTGGATGCGGTGTCTGGAACGGCGGCAGACTGCGCTAAATCACGCTAAATCGGCTCACACACCCACGTGCCGCAACTAAAAACGCCCCATAAACATGCATGCAGTCCAACACATACACGCACGCACACGCGTGCACACACACACACACATAAGTGCGTGTACATATGCAACCTGCTTTCTGTGCTTCGTATACGTATGGCCTATTTATTTTCCTGTTCATTCCTGGCTTACATGGGCTGGGGCAGGAAAGAGCATCTGGGTCTGGAATAATGTACGCAGGTTGCACACGTGCACAAAATCAAAACCCAACACATGATTCACAGCAAACACACATACTTGCATATATACACACATACACATAAAAACACACACACACACACACACACACAGTCAGATATCCCCCCCCCCGCCCCTTTTCTCCCCAGTTAAATTTTTGGCCAATTTACCCCTCTTCCGAGCCGTCCCGGTTACTGCCCCCCCCCCCCCCCCCCCAATCCGAGGAGGGCTGCAGACTACCACATGCCTCCTCTGATATATGTGGAGTCGCCAGCCGCTTCTTTTCACCTGACAGTGAGGAGTGTCGCCAGGGGGACGTAGCATGTGGGAGGATCACGCTATTCCCCCCAGTCCCCCCCCCCCCGAACAGGCGCCCTGGCCGACCAGAGGAGGCGCTAGTGCAGCGACTGGGACACATACCCACATCCAGCTTCCCACCCGCAGACACGGCCAATTGTGTCTGTAGGGACGCCCGACCAAGCCGGAGGTAACACGGGGATTCAAACCAGCGATCCCCGTGTTGGTAGGCAACAGAATAGACCGCTACGCCACCCGGACGTCCCTCACACTCAGATTTTTAAATGTATACATGATCACATACACCTAAGTCACAAACACACACGTGCACATGCAGAAAGTCAGAGGCACATACTGAAAGACACAAACCAGGTGAAGTTGGGCTCCTCCTGTCTGCGTGGCTGTTTCTAAACACGTGTTTGTGGCCTGCACAGGTGTCCAACGTGCAGGCACGGGCCGCGCGGCTGTCCTGGGCCCCTCCGGCAGGACTGGTGAATCGCCATAATAATGGAATGCCTGTCTCCTGCTCCTACGAGGTGTCTCTGTCAGACAAGGGGCGAGACGGGAAGTACCGCCTCATATACAGGTACTGCACACGCCGAGGCGAGCGGGGGCGCTCTCTGTGTTAGCTCAGTATAGCACATGTGAAGAGTTTGACCTTGCAGGGGTTTTTTGCACAGAATAACTAGTAAAACAAGATTATGAAGAAGACGTCGCTAAAAAGAGAGTCTGTAGTCAGAGAGCGAGTCCATGTAAGGAGGCAAGGCAAGTAAAAGAATAATGATGAAATAGCGGGTCTCTAATTTGTTCAAGCAGTAGAGAAAAAGTAGATCACAATCTTTGTTAATAAATGGGTTTAGTTGACAAGTTTCGGATGATCCGCTGTGGCGACCCCTAACGGGAGCAGCCGAAAGTAGTAGTAGTAGTAGTAGTAGACAAGTTTATAGCAGTATTCAACACACACACACACACAAAAACACATACACACCCATAATAAATGTATATATATATATATATTCTGAACCGATGTGGGCACCAGTTTTAGTCTGAATCATAACTCAAAAGTAGCCTGTTTTGAGAAAACAGGACATAAGAGACATGGAAATGTCCACCCGATCTGCCAGCGACATCTGTGCTGTAATAACAAAACCTGCAGACAAAAAAAAAACACACACACAGAAAAATACCCATCAGAAGAATCTCAAAAATGGCACATCAAACGCTGACCTCCCTGATTTGTGTGTGTGTGCGTGTGTGTGTGTGTGCGTGTGCTCACATGTTTGCATGTTTCAGTGGAGATGAGTTGGAGTACAATCTCAAAGATCTAAGGCCAGCGACAGACTACCACGTACGGTAAGAAACTGCCTCTTCCACATTTTATTCAGACCGCTTGAAGTGAGAAAATGTTTTAACCTCCGTTTCACCGCTATTATCTGCACCAACTTCTCGTTACGTGCCCCAAAAAAAAAAAAAATCTTATCAAGTCCCACCCGAAGCGCGTCCCCATTGTGGAGGCCTGCGACACCCTAAAAGCTGTTTCATGTGGTCTTCTGCGTCGAATTGTACCCGGTAATACTTTAATGAAGCGATTCTCAATCATGTGTTATGGACGGCCGCGTGTATGTGGGTTTTTATTCTATCCCAACACGACGCCAGCTGACTCCACTTGTTATCGCCCATTCAACCAGACGGGGAGGACTAATTGGTTAAATCAGCCGCTGTGTTGTTGGGTTGTTGTGAAGACCTGCATGCATATCGGGTCTACGCGGCACTTGACTGAATGCTGCCACTGTTGTGCTTCAGGACGGCTGATAGTTTTTTGGGCGTTTACGTGCATTTGTGCGTCCATATGTCGGTGTTTGTCTGTCTGTGTTTTTGACCGTGTGTGTGTTTTTGTGCTTGCAGGGTGACAGCGCTGTATAACTCGGTGAGGGGCTCGAATTCGGAGGCGGGCTCATTCACCACACACAGCAGCGTCCCTGACATCCCCTTCCCCCCGAAGCTGTCCCACCGCACCAAGAGCACCCTCACCCTACAGTGGAAGGTAGAGAGAAACACACACACACACACACACACACACACACACACGCGTGTGTGCTCACGCTCATCTGTTTGTCAGTCGGACATCATGTAGTTGTGATGCTGTGTGTCATTAGCTCGGATGGTGTAAATGTAAACGCAACGAGACAGTTTGCTTCTAGCTAAAGCAAACTCTGGGACCCTCATCCGCTGATGATTGTGTATAAGCAGGGTCCAAAATTAACTTTTTGACTTACCTGCCAAGGTGGCTGGTAGATGAAAAAATTTACTGGCCCGACAGGTTTTTTTTACCAGACAAAAAAATAAATTGGCGTCCGGGTGGCGTGGTGGTCTGTTCCGTTGCCTACCAGTACAGGGGTCGCCAGTTCGAATCCCCGTGTTACCTCCGGCTTGGTCAGGCATCCTTACAGACACAATTGGCCATGTCTGCGGGTGGGAAGCCGGATGTGTCCTGGTCGCTGCACTAAAACCTCCTCTGGTCGGTCGGTGCGCCTGTTCAGGGGGGGGAGGGGGAACTGGGGAGAATAGCGTGATCATCCCACGCACTACGTCCTCCTGGTGAAACGCCTCACTGTCAGGTGAAAAGAAGCATCTGGCGACTCCACATGTATCGGAGGAGGCATGTGGTAGTCTGCCGCCCTCCCCGGATCGGCAGAGGGGGTGGAGCAGCGACCGGGACGACTCGGAAGAGTGGGGTAATTGGCCAAGTACAATTGGGGAGAAAAGGGGGGGGGGGTACAAATTGCTTGTTACTATTGCAATTTTCTATGATTAGTATTCAGCATGTCGTATTCAGCTTGTCGTCTTGGTGTCATAAGCGAGTCTCAGTCAGTATTATAGTAGTGTGCAGTAATGATAGTAGTAACACTTACTGTATGCAGAAATATCACTTCAGCTGTTTCAGCACTTGTGTAAGTGTAACCCATTTTAATTAATAAATTCAGTGTTATTCGCCTTTAGGTGCAAGAAGGATCGTTTATTAAGGAGTTTGAGAATATAACAATTATAGAGGGATTTTATTCTGTAGTAGCATGTTCAGTCTGCAGAGAGTTTGCTCTAGAAGTGATGTTCCTCCTTGTCTCTGCTGGATGAGTGTCGGTGGAGGAGACGAGGAGGGAGCGCCGTACATTTGGCCGTGGCAGCAGAGGTCTCTTCCGCCTAAAGTTCTCCTGTTTCTTTTTATTTCCTGGGGGCTCCACTCCCGCAATAAATCTCCACATAGCTCAAGCCATGGCAATATGTACCCTGTCCTGCCAAATGACGGAAGCTAAGCAGGTACAGGCTTGGCTAGTACTTGGATGGGAAACCTCATGAGAAAATGAGTTGCTGCCGGAAGTAATGTTGGTGGGCCAGTAGGGGGAAGTCTTCCCTCTGGTCCAAGTAAAAACATCAAATCCCAATGCCCCAGTGCAGTGACGGGGACACTGTGCTGTAGGAGATGCCGTCCTTCAGATGAGACGTTAAACCGAGGTCCTGACTCACTGTGGTCATTAAAGATCCCACGGCACTTATTGCAAAGAGTAGGGGGTTCCCCGGTGTCCTGGCAAAATTCCCGACTTGGCTCTCTCCATCTGGCCGCCTAATTATCCCCCCATGTAATTGGCTCAATGACTCCTCCCTCTCCACCTCAAGCTGATGTGTGGTGGGCATTCTGCTGCAAAATGGCTGCTGTGCATCACCCAGGTGGGTGCTACACATTGGTGGTGGTTGAATTGAGTCCCCCCTGCCCCTTCACTGTGAAGCTCCTTGGGTGTCTAGATAAATGTAATGATTATTATGTGATTATTGAAAACAAGAAATTGCGCGGTTTGATGACTGACACAATTATGTACTATTCACGACATGCGCAGCACGGCAGACTGAAATGACAGCAAACCTGCAGCTTCCTCCAGCACGTGTAGGAAATTAAATTTTTTCTACCAGCCAGACTGGGGGTGGGCTCCATGATGTGCTCACCAACGACTACATTTATCCGAATTTGCCGGCTGGCAGGTATTAATTTTGGACCGTGTATCCAAAGGCAAAAATCCCAAATTCTTAAGACAGAAACGAAAAGAGTACATTTTTCCCCCCACCGTCTACGTGACAGGTTGACATTATCAGTCCGATAGGCGATGCGTCTTATGGTGTCGGGGAGACACTTAGATCCCGGTAAAGCCTCGCTCGTGTCTTCTCTGACCTTTCCCGGGCAAGTCATTTTTATCCCCCCCCCCCCCCCCGCACCGGGTGTCACCGGTAATGAATGACATCACTCACCCCCGACACATGAGGCCCCTAAAAAAACACACACAGCAGGAATTCTCTCCCCCTCGGTGCCGCCTTCATTTGTCCTAATCTCTCCATCTCCCTCCGTCTTCATGTCTCGTCTTTCTCTCCCCCATCCCTCTCTGGTTTGTCCACAGCCCCCGGGCGACAACGGATCCAAAATCACAAACTACCTGCTGGAGTGGGACGAGGTATGTCTCTCTGTCTTTCTTCATTATCTCTCCTCCTCGCTGAGCTGATCGCTTGGCTTCTTGCCTTTCTTTTATTGCTTTCTTCTTTTATTTGTTCCGTTTTCCTCTTTCTTTGCTTTTTGCCGTCTCTCAAGCTTGCCCTTCGTTTGCCCCTGTCTCTTTTTTGCCTCTTCTCGCAAAACGCTCATTAATACTTGCAAACTACAACATGTAATCAAGCCCCTGAATGGAAAAGGTCTCTCCTCTCTTTATCCCTGCATTCAACCGTATCTCCCTCATCACTGTTTTCTTCCTTGTCTATGCTCCTGCATCCCTCCCTTCTCTGTCTTTCGCTCCAGTCAATCTTATACCACTCCCCTCGTTTTTGTCCACTTTTCGTCATCTGCATCCTCTTGCATCATTCATTAATGCAGCAGTATTTTCTTTCTTTTCTTTCTTAAACACTTCACTCTTTCACGTGCAACAAATCCTCCTCTCCTCTCCTCTCTGCAGGGAAAGAAGAACAGTGTTTTCAGAGAATATTACTTTGGGAGCCAAAGACACTGTAAGCTGACACGACTGTTCCCTGCCAGTGGCTACACCTTCAGATTGGCTGCACACAATGATATAGGCACCAGGTAGGTGTTACAGTGCACACACACACACACACATACACTTACATACCGTACACACACCAGAGCATGGGTAAGCAGAGCATAGTGGTTGCAATTTTTCACCCTGCACTTCTGTAATCACTCCGTTCCCACTCCACTCCGGATTTTCTATTCTCCGCTCCCCATTTTTCACCCAAGAGAAAAATCGCTCCTCATCCGCTCAATAGTAAACACATTATGTTTGTGTATGTGTATATAGCTTTGTTTTCTCTTGAATGTCTGGGCACTTATATGTTGGGAAAATGGACAATATTTCCAAGAAAAGCGTCGCAGCACCGGCTGTAGCCTGCTGGCAGCCATACAGCATGTACCCTGCCCCTGCCAAATGACAGGAGCTAAGCCGGTATGGGCTTGTTTAGTACTTGGATGGGAGACCTCCCGGGGAAATCGAGTTGCTGCCGGAAGTGGTGTTGGTGGGCCAGTAGGGGGAAGTCTTCCCTCTGGTCCTAATAAAAACAACAAATATCAAATCCCAGTGCAGTGACGGGGACACTGTGCTGTCAGAGATGCCGTCCTTCGGATGAGACGGTAAACCGAGGTCCTGACTCACTGTGGTCATTAAAGATCCCGTGGCACTTATCACAAAGAGTAGGGATTCCCTGGTGTCCTGGCAAAATTCCCAACCTGAATCCCTCCATCTGACCACCTAACCATCCCGCCATGTAATTGGCTCAGTGATTCCTCCCTCTCCACCTCATGCTGATTAATGTGTGGTGAGTTTTCTGGTGCAAAATGGCTGCCGTGCACCACCCAGGTGGGTGCTACACATTGGTGGTGGTTGAAGTGAGTTTCCCCCTTCAATGTGAAGCGCTTTGGGTGTCTAGATCAGCACTATATAAATGTAATGACTGATTATTATTAATATTATTATTATTACTTGGTAGGATATTATTTCTCACTCATTGGGACGCACACTGAAAATGCAATGAACTTCACTGCAGCCATTGAAGAGATACGGTGGTGAACGATGACATACAATACAACTGCATGGTGACCTGTTGGCATGCTTTCTGCTTATAACCGGAATGGGTGCTGGAGCTGTATTCGAGCGAGAGAAAAAATGCAGAAAAATCTATTTATGAAATCCCGCTCCATGCAAAACCTTTCTTTGTCCACGGACCGTAAGTGAGAAGTGCATCCTCTTGTCTAGATGGCTTATTGAAATATATTACTGGGCGTCTGGGTAGCGTAGCGGTCTATTCCATTGTGAATCCCCGTGATACCTCCGGCTTGGTCGGGGGTCCCTGCAGACACAGTTGGCCATGTCTGTGGGTGGGAAGCCGGATGTTGGTATTTGTCCTGGTCGCGGCTCCACATGGATCGGAGGAGACGTGGTAGTCTTCAGCCCTCCCTGGATTGGCAGAGGGGGTGGAGCAGCGACCAGGACGGCTTGGAAGAGTGGGGTAATTGGCCAGGTACAATTGGGGAGAAAAAGAGGGGGGGGGGTTATGCACATTGATTGTAGAAGCATTTCTGATGGATATCAGTGGGTATATGTGTTAGGGACATACGTTTCCTCACAGCCAAAACCATGTGCAAACACACACATGTTGGATGGAAGCACATAAGTACATGTGCACCATGGAGGCCTATTAGTCTGAAAATGACAGGAGTCCCCTCTTTCTCATTTTCCCTCCATTTCCTCATTTCCTCTCTATCATTACCTCGAGGGGGAAGCTTCGCTGTGGTTAATAGGCTGACAGCCGGAGGAGAGGAGGAGATGGAGGGATGCAGGGAGCAAGGCAGGGAGAGCTGAGCTCTCTGGCTGAACTTTAAGCAGCCTAAATCTATTCTCTCTGCTTCGCTATCCTCTGACATCTCACACGTGCACAAACACAAACGTGCACACGCCGTCATCATTTTTTCTCTTTCTTTGAATATTTTAAAACCCCTCTGAATCTCTGGTGTAGGTCATTTATTCAGATGCCTTCCATGCTGGACGTCCTTGTAAATTAGCCTCTCCCTCTGGCTTTCCGCTTTTTTGACTTCTGATGTGACATCTATCCTGTCATCCCTCAGCCTCGACTCTCCCGCTCGCCTCATTCTCCAGCAGACAGACCCCACCCCCACCCCCCGACTGCCCTCCCTGCAGTACTAACTTCATTTAAGCCCCTCTCTCTTTTTTTAATTACATTTTTTCATTCTTTCGACTTGTCTAAATTATGCACGTCATCGTCGCCACTAAAATACCAATATGTGCAGTTTATATAATTTGCTGCTGTCCACCCCCCCGTCTCTCCACCACACTCCGAGAAAATGGGATTTATGGGATATGAAGTTAATAAACTGTCAGCATTTTAATTGAGAGCAAAACTTTTTTTGTCGAAGTCGATAATATGGATTTATTCATTTATCTTAACCTTCTAGTTTTGTTCACTGTCCAAACCCTCCTGCTTTCTTACCTCCTTACTCTGTGTGTTTGTGTGTGTGTGTGTGTGTGATTGTGCATGTGCAGCGGCTTCAGTACAGAGGTGGTGTTCTATACCATGGGCACGCTGCCTGCCCTGCCCCTGGCACCGCGGCTGGTTAGGGCAGGAGTATCCTGGGTGACCCTGGAGTGGGGGCGTCCCGAGGGCAGCCCCAGCGAGGAGCAGCTCAAATACACACTTGAGATCCAGGAGGATAACAGCGTGAGTGACACACAAACACAACACACAAAAATACTTGTAGACATATGTGGACAAGCACCGACCATATATGTATATATATGTGTATGTTCAGTGACAAATGCTAAGCCCCTCCCCCTTCTTATTTTCACACTCTGTCAGTCTCCTTCACACACACACACACACACACACACACACACACACACACCAAATGTCTGTCTAACAGCGTGTCTCCCACAGGGAACGGACTTTCATCCAAATTACACTGGAGAAAACTTGACCTGTACTGTACAAGGCCTGAAGAGAAGTACACAGTATAAATTCAGGGTAAGACAGGGCTGCATATGCCCATCTGCATGTGCGTCTGTGTGCATGCAACAACATCTGCATGTGCATCGGTGTGCATGCAACAACATCTGAGTCAGATAGTGTTGGGGTGGAACATTTAACATTTGCTCTACACTGTTGAAGTGAAATTGTCAAATGGGTGGAGGTTTCCCACGTCAGGCCCACCTAAAGAGAGCCAGCAAGTTTACTTAGTTCAAACGTTGTGATTGACAGCATACCTGACCCCGTCTGGACTGTTTCTAATGCGGTAAACTCCCATCTGGCGCTCCCAAGTAGGTTTAAACAAATCTTAGCATAAAGGCTTTTTGACCCTTGTCTGCCGCACATCTGTTTCCTGTGTTTGCTTTATTCCCCGCCGTGCACACCCAGACACATTTTTCAGCAGCTGGAGGCATCTCTTCCGTCTTCATCTCTCTTTTCTTTGTTTTTTTCTTCTTTTTTTTCCCCAAATTTACCTAATGACAGTCAATCATTGCTCCTTTCAGAGCAAAGTAAAAGCCAATATTTTTGGTTTCCCTTGGCTACCAGCCTGTGCAGTTGCCTTTCAGTGGTAATGCAACATCCATTAACGTAGCGGGAAATACAGCAATTTACTCGCAAAATGTCTGTGATCTAATCAACGGCAAAATACTGGTTGTACACATAGCAGCCGGGGAGCACTGCGAGGGCTGCTCTGATCGCTGGCGGTAGCCTGCGCTTGCTGTGAAACACAATGTACCGCACAGGAGCGGGAGGATGTTTGTGTGTCCAAGTTTGTTTGTGTGTGCATGTTTTCCATACCAGCCTGTGTGTCACTCACAGTGTGCTCTGATAATAAGGACGATAATGCATTTGGTTTATAATGCAGCACAGTGGTTAGCGCGGTCGCCTCACAGCAAGAAGGTCCTGGGTTCGAACCCTGGGGCTGTCCAACCTTGGGGGTCGTCCCGGGTCGTCCTCTGTGTGGAGTTTGCAGGTTCTCCCCGTGTCTGCGTGGGTTTCCTCCGGGTGCTCCGGTTTCCTCCCACGGTCCAAGTGTGTGTGTGTGTGTGTGTGTGTGTGTGTGTGTGTGTGTGTGTGTGTGTGTGTGTGTGGGGCCCTGTGATGGACTGGCGGCCTGTCCAGGGTGTCTCCCCGCCTGCCGCCCAATGACTGCTGGGATGGGCTCCAGCATCCCTGCAACCTGAATTCGGATGAGTGGCTCGGATAATGGATGGATGGAATGGATTTATAATGTTCTTTTATTAAAAAGTAATTCCCCGTGTGCCGTTAACAAGGATATGACAGCAAACAGTCCTGGCAAATAACTGCAAATCATCACTGTGAGGCGCTTCCAAACACATCTGCGTGTTGGCTGTTGGTAGTGAACACACGAGAACAGTGGGTTGATTGTTCATCCATTGGGGTAATGGGGAGAGTAATCTGGAGACGGGGGGGAGGAGGAGAGAGGAGAGAACAATAAAGGAGAGAGGCAAGAAAAAAAGAGTCAAAAATTCAAAAATGGAGCTCATAAATCTGGCAAGTTACTTCTTGATCAATTCATTCTCTCCCCCCTTGCATTGTTTCTACTCCTTGCTTGCTCTCTCACTCTCTCTCTCTCCCTGTGTCTCTCTCTCTCTGTTTCTCTCTCTCTCTGTTTCTCGCCATCTCTTCTGCTTTGTTTTCTCTCTCCTTTTCTCCTTCCCTTTTATAACCTCCATCTCCACCCCCTCCAGCTGATTGCGTCAAACTCGGAGGGGAAGAGCAGTCCCAGTGAGGTGCTGGTGTGCACCACCAGTCCCGACAAACCAGGCCCCCCGTCTACACCCTGTGTCTCCACGGCTACGCCCTACGGATTCACCGTCACTTGGGGTAACGCATGCACGCACACTCGACACAAACGCACGCAAACATACGTGCGGACAAAACGGCACACATTAAGTGCAACACAAAGACACACACTGCGCTCGGGGACACGCTGAAATCCCGTGTGCCAGCTCTTGCACAAAGTTTTGGTTAAACACTACACATGTGTGCGCGTGCACACATAAAAACACACTGATGTACTTGCTTGCTCCTGCACACTATCGCACACAGCTGTAATCTGCCACGAGAGAGACCACAACGTTGATGGCACAAATCCCAGTGTCGAAATCAAAAATTTTCATAAGGAGTTTATTAGCGCACCTCATTTAAACCCGCTGTCCTACGCTCACGGCCAATATGATTGTTGTCATGGCAGCGGATGCAGGTTTAATTTAACACAGTTTGAAACATTGCAAAAGATAAATAGCAACCGCAGGTCCAGAGGTGTAGATAATGATGTGCAGTTATCAACAATCTCAGTGAACTGCTGTCTGTGGAGCCATAGACGACACCGTGCTCTCGTCCTGCGTTAGCACTGCAGTGGTTTGCAGTAAAACTGCTTCACTATGAGGGTTACATTTTGCAGTTAAGGGGCGTCCGGGTGGCGTGGTGGTGTATTCCGTTGCCTACCAACACGTGGATCACCGGTTCACATCCCCGTGTTACCTCTGGCTCGGTCGGCTGTCCCTGCAGACTCAATTGGCCGTGTCTGCGGGTGGGAAGCCGGACATGGGTATGTGTCCTGGTCACTGCACTAGCACCTCCTCTGGTTGGTCGGGGCACCTGTTCGGGGGGGGGGGATAGTGTGATCCTCCCACATGCTACGTCCCCCTGGCAACACTCCTCACTGTCAGATGAAACGAAGCGGCTGGTGACTCCACACGTATCGGCGGAGGATTGTGGTAGTCTGCAGCCCTCCCCGGATCAGCAGAGGGGGTGGAGCAATGACCGGGACGGCTCAGAGGAGTGGGGTAATTTGCCAGGTACAATTGGGGAGAAGATGGTCGGGTGGAAATTTTTTTTTTTTTTTTTTTTTTTTTGTGCAATTAATCCGCAGTTCACATGCGTGCCGAACTCTGTGTGTGTGTGGGGGGGGGGGGGGGGGCGATCCGCACGGCTCAACTACGTTCTGTTACACCACTATTTGTGACACAATGAAATAAACGACAGCGCATAATAAGAAACGATAGAAATTGTTCGGTAACACTTACTATGAAGCTTGCATCTACAACGCCCTATAAGCATCTATAACGCCCATACTTTGCTATAATGTGTGTTACAATGACTAACGGCTATGGCTGAAGACTGTGAAATAGCACTGACGTCCTATTATGCATCTCTATAAAACTTCAGCAAAACAAGTTGGCTATGATGCATTATGACATTTGATAGATAAACAGGCTAATGATGACATATTTATATGCATAAATCCGTTTTAAATTGACAATGTATCGTAAAGTTGGTTATGAGGTGTTGTGGGGGGGTGCACATGGTTATAATGAATCTTACAATGACTTAGCGCTACACTTACAGGGCGTTATAGATGCTTATAGGGCGTTATAGGTGCAAGCTTCATAGAAAGTGTTAGCAGTTTTTCTATTGTCACACGATATATACCGTCATATCGAACAGCCCTAGTGTGTCTGGGTATACAGACACACTGGCAAGCGCCACGTCAGCGTTGTTAATTATTTTCCTTTGAAATCGTGCACATTGATT
>NC_079226.1:30546945-30570657 GCF_029633865.1 Lampris incognitus
CTCCTCTCTCAGAAGGAGTGTGCGAGGAGTGTGTGTACAGTGTGGAAATGAGTGAGGGCGACGCCGAGCCGGCAGAAGTGTACCATGGGACGGAGCTGCAATGCACTGTGGGAAGCCTGCTACCAGGAGCCACCTACAGCTTCCGTCTTCGTGCCGCCAACGAAGCTGGGGTGAGACGTGCACATAGGCATTCATAGCACGCACAAAACAAAAACAACACACACTAAAGATGTGAGCAAGACCACAGAAAAGACAAGAAAAATACAGTCAACTGGTCATTTCCCCACTGGAGATGACATCCGGAAACTGGATAGCCGAACAAAATATCAAGAAATGACCCACTTCTTACACCAGCCCTGTCACTTGACATCCTCAGCGAGTCAAGCTCTAAACGGCTCTCCTGGCCATGAAATATAGACAGCACGTACAATAGAAACGTTCATTACAAGCAACAAATAGAAGAAAAAACAAGTCACCAAAGCTACAAAGTCTTCATTACTACCATACACACACCGACACACACACACACACACACTCACGCAGAGTCAGATGATATTAGAGCAGACTGCCCCAGACAGGCTAACAGATGGATGGTGTCTGGATGCATAAATGTTCCGCAGCATTTATCTGATTGGCTTGATCAGCCGGTCCGTGAGAACAGAGCCTGACACTCAGCGCCAGTTAGCACTCAAACTGTCTGACCGAGAAGCAAGTAGACACACACACACACACACACACACACACACACACACACACACACACACACACACACTCACACACACACAGAGGACACAAACACACATTTCGAGATTACATCCACATGCAGGATGTTCACACACGTGACACATAAAACACATGCCCACACTCTCACAGCACACACACACACTAAACCCTCACACAATCACACATGCACACTTTGTACATATAAGTGCACAAGCCTTTGTATGTTATATATACCTCTCAGCTAACTCCAAGCTCTGTGTGTGTGTGTGTGTGTGTGTGTGTGTGTGTGTGTGTGTGCGTGCGTGCGTGCATGCGCACATGCGCTTATATGCATCTAGTTTGGAGCATACTCTGAGGCAACAGAGGTGACGACTGCAGCGGGTCCTCCCGGCCAGTGTGGGGCGCCAGTCATCACTCTCACCAGCAACACCTGCCTAACGCTCAGCTGGGAGGTAGGCCAGGAAGACACGCCCATTTCGAGACAAATAGGGGGAAAGTGTCCTGCTCAAACTTTTTGTTTTCATCTTGGAGAAATATGCTAACTACCTGTTTTAGTATTGTTGGATTTTAAATGACTAAAAACCACCAGAGTTGCTCTAACTCGGGAACATTTTGAGAATTGATTTTGGCCTTAGTGGGACAAGTACAGTAAAATGTTATTTTACTCAAGTTGTTATGTCAAGAAGTATGTGGGAAATAATTGAGCTATTATTTGAAATTTCCTTTTTTTTTTTTATGGAAGAGTGAGCGGTGTTGTGGAGAGGGTATCCGCAACACAAGACATGGTAGTCTTCATGTGTAAAGTAAAACGGAGTCGGGAATTTGTATCCCACATGTTGGCAGTTTGATTGCCGCTTTCAAGAAGTATCAAATATATGTCAGCATCCTTGCATCCTTTATGCTATTGCTGTCTCAAGTACTGTTGACCGAGACGCTCGAGACATACTGCGTGTAATGGCAGCCCACTCCAACCCACTTGAAATAGCGAAGTAAATGTTTTTTCTCCTGTTGTGTTATTTCTGAGTACATTCTGTCCATCATCGTCTGCCATCTCAAATTGCCTCTTAAAGTCGCTCCTTCTCCCTTTTCTGATTGTTTTCATTCTTTCTTTTCTTTTGCTTTGCCGTCCTCGCCATACGGCTTGAGGTAACGCATTACTATTTTCATATGACTTCAAACTGTAGTATTGAGAGGCATCCCAGTGGCGTGGTGGGCTGTTGGCTGCCGTTATGGGGATTGTTGGTTCGAATCCCCATGTGGTCGGGCGTGCCTGCGGACACAATTGGTCATGTCTGTGGGTGGGAAGCGGGATTGCTGCACTAGCGCCGCCTCTGGTTGGTCGGGGCGCCTGTTCGGGGAAGGGAGGGGGAACTGGGGGGAATAGCGGGATCCTCCCGCGTGCTACGTTCCCCTGGCGAAATGCCTCACTGTCAGGTGAAAGGAGGCAGCTGGTGACTCCACATGTATCGGAGGAAGCATGTGGTAGTCTGCAGCCCTCCCCGGATCGGCAGAGGGGGTGGAGCAGAGATTGGGACGGCTCGGAAGAGTGGGGTAATTGGCCGGATACAGGTGGGGGGGGGCAAAACTGTAGTATTGAGTAAAATCCTGCAGTTTTTCAACCGCTGGTTTGCAAAAAGGAGGCATTTTAGATATGATGTAGTTCCTTAAAGGTAAACCAAAAGCCTTGAGCGGAGCGGTCTAAAAGATGGTGTGTCTGTCCCCTGTGTGTTGCAGAGCCCTGAGGGGTCTGGCGCCGACATCTCGGAGTACCGCCTGGAATGGGCCCGTGAGGAGGAGCCCATGGAGGTCATCTACTCTGGATCAGCCACACAGTGCGAACTGTCAGACCTGACGCCTGCCACGCTTTACTGCTGCAGGCTACAGGTACAGGAACACACTCTTCTTCTTTCTCACTCTCTCACCTCTCTCGCTCTCGCTCTCTCTTGCTCTCTCTCTCACTCACACATGCAGAATTCTACCAAGATTCAGAACTGACATGCAGAACTTTACCAGAATGACTGCGAGTGGTTTCCTCTCTTCACATATACAGCTTCTCTACGTAAAATTTCCCGATAGCGTTCATTCACACGGGACCTTACAGTGCCGTCTGTGTCGTTGCACCCTGTCTTTTATTTTCCCGTCCACGCTACAGCATCTCTCACTGGACCATGCCAGCTGCATGTTGAGTTTTATCCTCTGCCCTGGCTGAAAGTAGCTCTGATTTCTAGGTCAGCCCATTTCTCAGATATTTCTTAAACATGCCTTCGCCGGTTTCCAAATAAATCTCTCGCTTCCAACGGACGCCTGCCGTGAGCAAGTCGTGGATGCCTTTCTCGTGATTCACTCGCTCGCTCCTGGGAAAGCATTTTTAAAAAGGAGTAGTAGTGCTGGTAATTTGCTGGCTCGGCACCAAGTAGCATTTCCAGAAATCTTCTGGAATGATGATTGTTTGCACAAAAGCTGAATGATTCCCGAGTCGAGCACGTAAAGGGCTGCGGCAGCAAGCATCTGGACCCTCGCGCCACCTCCAGAAACGTGACTCGGTCTCGAGCTGGCAAGTTGTCCGCACGTTTCCGAAATATCGGCTCCCACTCGCGTTGTGACCAGGACAGGGAAAAGCTCGGGGAGATTTGCGGGTTGGGCTGCACGTGTGAAAGGGGTTTCCTCTGTCTCTCTCTCTCTCTCTCTCTCTCTCTCTCTCTCTCTCTCTCTCTCTCTCTCTCTCTCTCTCTCTCTCTCTCTCTCTCTCTCTCTCTCTCTCTCTCTCTATCTCTCTCTCTCTCTCTCTCTCTCTCTCTCTCTGTCTCTCTCACACTCACCAACTCACCGATCACCCACACAAGCACACATAAGCTTGGAGACATGAAGCTCACATAAGCACACCTAAGACACAAAGTTATCCCTGGTGCACAGTGTTTTAAAGCTCAAGTCTCCTACACCTACCTACTCTACCCACTCACTCACACACACACACACACACACACACACACACACACACACACACACACACACACAGACAGATTCACAAACATTCACACAAATGGTAAACAAAGGGACCGCATCAACCGCACAATAACGCCGCATAAATACACCACACGGACATGGATAGCAGTAAAATGTCAAGGGTAATTTGTTCTATTTATGCCCTCCTTTTTAATTTAAAGGATAAATAGAAGCTCATTATCTGTCCCCCTCGCGCTCGGTCGTGCACACACACACACACACACACACACACACACACACACACACATGCTCTGAATATACTCTGCTGGACAATAAATTTTACTAAATCATGTTTTATTATTGCAGTCTTTCTGGCCTCATTTATTTGGTTTAGAGGACAACAAGCGGTCATATGCCCCATTCTGGCCTTGAGTGCATATTCACCCGCATGTGTGTGTGTGTGTGTGTGTGTGTGTGTGTGTGTGTGTGTGTGTGTGTGTGTGTGTGTGTGTGTGTGTGTGTGTGCGCACGCGCGCGCACAATCACATGCGCTCTCTCATTCATCATTGGCACGTCATGGAAGGAATATGATGAACCCCTTCGGCGAGTTGGCCCTTGCTGGGTGATGGACTGGCTGCCATCATGCCGCTAAAAGCAGGTTTGCTCGAACTCTGAGTCACCTCAGACCATTCGTTGCAGCTCTGCCTCTCCAAAGCCTACACACAAAAAAAGGTCTTATTTAAACATCTGTCCGTTTGGTTTGAATTTGGAGTTACATACATGAGGTCCCTTTGGATTTACAAGGGTACTGAAGCAGCCAGGCACTTAAGGCGTAAGATACTCACAAAGCTCCTCAAAATGTGTTTGACAACTGAGGATAAATCAGTCTTAAAAGTGCTTATAGTATCCATGGATTTTCTCACTAGAAGCTCCAAGGTGATTATTTAAGAGATAAAAATCGCCGGTCGATGCCTCTTTGTATTTTGCCAAGTAGTGAAGACATTTCATCTTGAAAGGCCATTACATCTCGCCTGTTTGAGATGCTTTCAGTGACTCTCAGGTCTCCGCGGCTGACGGATAGCCTTTAGAATGGTTGCATCTTGTGCATGATATAAAAATCAACAGTGTACTCCGTGGTCTTGCAAATATCTTTTGATTCATGTAGATAAATACTGAAGTTCCTGCGCTGAAGAGTTTGCGCCACTCGAACGCGTGTGACAACACAAGCAAAGTAGAGTCGCGCCTCAGAAGAAGAGACGAGTGCTCCTTATGGTTTATTCGCACAAAGCATTTTAACTGGCGTGTGCTTAACATGGGTGTCCACGTTCCCTCGTTGGGTTAACAACAGGCCATTGAATTGATTGTCATGAGTAAAAAGCAGTTGATGTTACGATCAGTAGAGGCGGCTTGTAGGAGTGAAGGGGGGGATGAGGATGGTAGGCAAGGCAGAAAGAAGGTAGAGCGGCGATGGTGGACGGCTGAGCTGAGCAGGATGCTGGATGGGGGGGTGGCGTGGCTGGCTGAGGATAAACTCGGGAGTTTAAAGGGCGTCCGTGTGTGGCGTGGCGGTCTATTCCGTTGCTTACCAACACAGGAGTCACCGGTTCGAATCCCCGTGTTGCCTCCGGCTTCGTCGGGCAGCCATACAGACACGATTGGCCGTGTCTGCGGGTGGGAAGCCGAATGTGAGTATGTGTCCTGGTCGCTGCGCTAGCGCCTCTTGTGGTCGGTTGGGGGCGCCTGTTCACGGGCTGGGGGGAATAGCGTGATCCTCCCATGTGCTACGTCTCCCTGGTGAAACTTCTCGCTGTCAAGGTGAAAATAAGCGGCTGGCGACTCCGCATGTGTCAGAGGAGGCATGTGGTAGTCTGCAGCCCTCCCCGGATCGGCAGAGGAGGTGGAGCAGTGACCGGGATGGCTCGGAATAGTTGGGTAAATTGGCTGGGTAGAATTGGAGAGAAAAGGGGGGGGGCCCCGGGGTTAATTAAGCCAGCAGGCGGGTAGGGGGACCGGGGAATAGTGATCCTGTAAGCACAAGGAAACACAGTACATACAGGTAACGCAAACAGCACAACATAATAACTGAATATTGTGTTGCATGATGGGAGCGAAAGACTACTGCTGTGGTTGAAACTACAACCTGGTGATGAGTGGATGGAGAGCCCGAGTAGATACACTGTTGAGTTGATGGAAGGCAGGTGTGCAGGGAGTGCCAAGGAAGGACCCCCCCCCCAACACACACACACACACATATACACACTGCAACACAGACGGGGGGAAATAGGAGACACCGGGGAAAAGGATAACACAAGGGAAATAAAGGACCGTGACTGTTGAGGAGCATTTGATTAAGGACTGTTGAGCTGAAGAGAGATGCATTGTCACCCATCTTGGGAAATGGACCTGTGTTCTTTCACATCTTATTCCTATTTGTCCACCCTTACTGATTTCTTGTCCCGCTTCCTTCCCCCATCTTATTTTTCACCTCTGCATCAATTGGTCTTGCTCCTTGTTTTTTTTTTCGTTTTGTTTTACTCAATCTCATCCTCTATTTATTTGTGTTTGTTTTTCATTCTTTTCTTTCTTGTCTGTTATCTTACTTACTCTATCTCTGTCCATCATCTTCCTCTCTCATCTCTCATTGCCTCATTTGTCTCTCTTCCCCCTGTCTCTACGCCACCTTTTCATCATATCTCTATCTCTCTGCCCTTCCCTTCCCTTCCCTTTTTTACTTTATGTCATCTCCTATTTTTATATATATATATATATATATATATTTGGTGTCTCATCGCTCCATCTCAAACCTCCCTCCATTACTCTCTCCCTCTCATGGGAAATCAGGCAGTGAACCAGGCGGGTGCCGGGCCTTACAGTGAGCAGGTCAACTTCCAGACCCCCGCCACCAATCCGGACCCAGTCTCCTCCCTTTCCCTGCTGGACCACACCCCATCAGAGTCAGATTACTCCCCCTCCACCTGCCTTTTCCTGAAGTGGGAGGAGCCCAACACCAACGGGGCAGAGATCACCTCCTACGTCATCACCGTGGATGACCAGACCATCACCGTGGAGTCGGGCACAGATCACCTTGTCACGGGCCTGCAGCCAGACAGCGAGTACAGGTACACACACCTCTCAGACACACACAGTTGCGTACATGTATAGACGGGCCCTCTAAAGGCGCTCTCTTGGACGGATGTGTGTGCACACATCATTGGGCTTTTGTGTGGCGTTCATATTACCTTCTAAAACCGTATGCCCAGCACGACGTGGCATGAGAGACGCGAGGGGCTGCAAGTCAGAGCTGAGCTTGCCTCAACCTGTTTTAGTTCTCCAATGATGTGGCGAAGCATCAACCAATCATAACCACACAAAAAATCACAATTCATCGTTTCGTGTCCTACGTGTGTTAACATTACTTTTTATGCAAAAACAAACTGTATTCTTAAATAGTTCATGGTGGACAAGCCCGTGATGACGTCATCCACATCAACGAGCACTGAAGCGCCACTTTAAGGGCAGCTTGGCAGCAATGTCACTTGTCACCCTTGTCTGCTTGTTGGATCTGTCAGCCGTAATGTGAGCACGCCGTTACTCTGAACGTATGCATGTCTGTACTGTGAATGTGTGGTGGCCTAGGTAATACTCATAAGTCTGCACAGAACCCAGCAGGATCTGGACAAGTAGAGTGTAATTAATAGTCTAATTAATAGGGCTTCCTTGAGACCGTTATTTATGTATTGGTTTATCTCACTGTATCTTTCCAAAGACCAATAAATTGTTAAGAAGTGATATTTATGTTAGGCTGTAAATTCAGGCATGGTCTGTGTCTGCATCCATGCAGTGACTATTAATAATTTATAATAAATGATAATAATAATAATTTGAATAATTTAAATAACAATTAAACCCATAGATAAAATAAATAATGATAATAATAATAACTTAATAATTAAACCCATAGATTAAATAAATAATAATAATCATAATAATTTAAATAATATTTATATACATAAATTAAATTAATAGTATTTTTATTCTAATAACAACAGTAATAATAAAAATTCAATAATGATATAACAATAAATTAAATAATTAATTATTTAATACCAGTTTGATAACAGTACTATAATAAATGATAACAATAATTTTTATAAATATTTATAATGACTGTGCAATGCCGCTGGGTGTAAGTGTTGTGAAGTGTGCGGTAGAAATAATGTCCGGCCCTCTTTCACTGGCGCAGCAGTAAACAGGTACTTGTTAGTCGGCCTCGCCGGCAGCCTGTGTGCATGTGTATGTATGTTGGGGTCTGTGATATGTTGTGTGTGGAGTGTGTTTGTGTCAGCGTGAGAGAGAGAGATCCTGTGTGACTACGTGCCTGCGAGATTGAAGGATTTCTTGGAAGTCGGTGAAAAGGGGAGGGTAGATGTGTTTGTGTATGTGTGTGGTTGTGTGCGTGCATGCATGTTGTGTGTCTGTACACAAAGCCGGGAGATGTGTGACTGGGTGATTACACGCCATTGTTTTCATTCTGAGGTTGTTTTTGTCGCTGTGTCACTCTGCTCTTCTACATAATAGCTGTTACTGAGAGAGGAACAGTGTGTGCATTAGTTTGTGTATTAATACTTGTGTGTGTGCGTGTGCGTGTGTGTGTGTGTGTGTGTGTGTGCTGATGACAAAAATTCTGATTATTTAAAAGGCATGGGCCCTTTGAATGGTACTATTCATACTTGGTGTGTGTTGTTTTTGTTGAGGACTGCCGTTATAGTTGTTTGCTCTGTTTCCAAAACATTGTGTGTGTCTGCATGTGTGTTTTGTGTGTGCTAGTGTTCACAGTATCTGGTGTTTTCTTTCAGATTAACTGCATTAATTCATAACAAGGCTTCTCAGTTGTTTCTTCCTTTGCATTATTGTCTTGGACAAAAAATGGGAAACAAAGATGGTGAAATGTAAACGACTTATTTTCTGTTAATCGGCAGTTGTTGCTGATGGTAGGAATGAAAAAAATATATCAATAATAATGATGATAGTTAATAATAATAATGATAATTAATAATAAGCAGACATTTTGGTGTTTTCAGCATGTTTTACTTGTTAGTTTATATGTCAATTTTAATTACACTTTAAGCCCTCAGTACTGAACCGAAACTGTTTCTAGTATTGAAAATAAGTTTCTGCATCAGTGTGATAATCCACTTAAAAAGGGGGATTTTCCTCCCCAATTGTACTTGGCCAATTACCCCACTCTTCTGAGTCGTCCCGGTCGCTGCTCCACCCCCTCTGCTGACCCGGGGAGGGCTGCAGACTACCGCATGCCTCCTCCGATACATGTGGAGTCGCCAGCCGCTTCTTTTCACCTGACAGTGAGGAGTTTCGCCAGGGGGACGTAGCGCGTGGGTGGATCACACTATTGCTCCCAGTTCCCCCTCCCCCCTGAACAGACACCCCGACCAACCAGAGGAGGTGCTAGTGCAGCGACCAGGACACATACCCACATCCGGCTTCCCACCTGCAGACACGGCCAACTGTGTCTGTAGGGATGCCCAATCAAGCCGGAGGACACGGAGATTCAAACCAGCGATCCCCGTGTTGGTAGGCAACGGAATAGACCACTATGTTACCCGGACGCCCCGTGAAGACATTTTTCCCTCTTTGGAGATGAATGCTCTCAACACATGATACATCACAGGCTCATTGAAGGCTTCAGTGCTGCTTGGTGCACATCACACCATCAAACCCACAAGAGCATTGTCAGTGTCAGACACTGAAGGACCACGTCATTTCATTTACTAAGTACCAGCAATTAAAGGTCACAGCACATCAGAGTTAAATGTTAAGCGCTTTGCATACCTAAAACCACGCAATTTGGCTTCTGGCTGAAAATATAAAATACAAAGGAGCCTGACAATGCAGGAAAGTCACACAATTGATTAGAAATAATCCTTGTGTCAAAAAGAACACAAAGAATGTGTCACACTTTTAGTTGTTTTTTTCCCCCAAGAGGGACTATCCATATGCAGGTAAATTGCCAGATTGCAGCCCAGATATGTTATTCAGAGCAACTTACAGTTACGTACATTACAACAACCAATTAGAAAGGTCAGCATCTTGCTCAAGCACGCTTCACAAACAGGAATATGGCTGCTTAAGGCCCCCCCCCCTTTTCTCCCAACTGTATCCGGCTAATTACCCCACTCTTCCGAGCCATCCCAGTCGCCGATCCGGGGAGGGCTGCAGACTACCACATGCCTCCTCCCAAACATGTGGAGTCGCCAGCCGCTTCTTTTCACCTGACAGTGAAGGGTTTCACCAGGGGCATGTAGCACGTGGGAGGATCACGCTATTCCCCCCAGTTCCCCCTCCCCCCTGAACAGGCACCCCAACTGACCAGAGGAGGCGCTAGTGCAGCGACCAGGACACATACCCACATCCGGCTTCCCACCTACAGACACAGCCAGTTGTGTCTGTAGGGATGCCAGACCAAGCCGGAGGTATCACAGGGATTCGAACCTATGATTCCCGTGTTGGTAGGCAACTTTCTTTGTTTTAACCCTTATTTACCCAGGTTTGTACGCTGAGCACGTGTGCACCTTTTCAGCAACGCCCTGCTACACATTCCCACCTGGGAGCTGCCCAGTGCAACCACAGTCTTCACTGGTGGCCACTGAGCCACTCCACTGGAGTAATTGGCTTGGGAGTTATGTGCCTTGCTCAAGGGCACATCTGCCGTGGGTATTGAGGAAGGGGACAGCGCTGTTCATTCACCCCACCCACATTTTCCTGCTGGTGTGGGGATCGAGCTGGCAACCTTCCGGTCACAAGCCTGCTTCTCTAACCTTTAGGCCACGGCTGCCCAGATCTTTGTCCCTTTTGGTTAGAAGTAGTGCAGGGCGATGTGGAGAAATATATTATCACAATAATCAAAGGGTATGGGCACCCCAGTGGCTCACCTGGTAGAGCATGTCTCACATATCAAGGCTGAGTCCTGACCACAGCAGCCTGGGCTCGAATCCGGCCCGGCCCGGCCTGGCCCCTTTGCTGCATGTCATCTCTGCCTTTCCTGTCTGTCTCTACTGCCGCTATCAAATAAAGCAGAAAATTCGAAAAAATAAAATAAATAAATCACCAAAGGGTACATATTGCGATATCTGCTTCTTTTTCTTTCGGCTTGTTCCCTGCTTACGTTAGCAAAAAAGAAAAAAGGGAAAAAAGCATATTAATCCAACTGAGGTTTATCACATCGAACTATTTGTAAAGTGTAATGTCAAATCAAAACTACTTCCCAAATAATACTCCCTTCAAATATTTCAGACCTCATTTTGTGAGAAACTTCAAGTCATGGATTTTCATTATCATAGACAACGAGGTTGTGTATTACAATAAGACGATATCCAAAATGAATCCCAATGCAATACCATTTAAAGACAATTAAAGATAATACTGAATTATTGCCCAGCTCTAGTTACATGACACCATCTTTTACCACAAGTTCGACTGCTAACGTCAGAGAAGCAATGAAATCTCCAGTGCACTGAACATTAGTGGTGCTTCATGAAGGCCTCGGAAGCTTTGTTTGGTATAAAATTATTTGAAATTAATTAATAGCTTCAAGCTAACTTTGAAAATACACCGTGGAACAGATGACATAACTTGGAAGGATGCTTTGTGTGTGTGTGTGTGGGGGGGGGTAGCCATCTCTGGTGTGGCCACAGAGACTCAGACTCAAAGTTTATTTTCTCCTCTTTTTGCATAAAAGTTAATTTCTCTGCGTGTGGTAAAGGTGGGTTTAAAGAGCCCTAAAGTGATCTAATTATCTGATATGAAAAATTCCTAATTTCCTTCCACTTTTCGCTAAACTTATGCTGAATTCACCTCCGATGCCTCTTGTTTCTAGCTCTTTGTCCCACTCTTGCATCTTTTTTTGGTTATAATTTATTTCTGTAGTAGATTGATAGAGGCTGCCCTTTGTCTCGCATGTTCATTTGGCTTTGTGATTATAATGAAAGGCTACGGGTGGAGTGTCAGGCGGTAAATGTCAGATGGCTGGATACTCTAGCAGAAGCCCCTGATACTGATGCTAGCCCGCTAATGAGCCGTCGATAGAAAGAGGAGGGGGAACAGGAGCAGGCGTTGGCAGGTAGGTTGAGTCGGAGGAGGGGGGTTTCCTAGAAAGAGAATAGCAGGGAAGTATGAAAAAAATCAGCCCTTGTTAATGAGTTGGTGTTGTGTGGGTGTGGTCCATGGATGTGCGTGGTTGTTTTTAGAGAGGGAAGGGACATGGTGGACCTCTCGTGGCCCTCTCCACTCGACGTGTAGCCGTAGATATTGATTGCATCTTCTACTACTCCCCCCTTTTAATACAGTTGATCTTATTCAGAGAGTGAGCTTTTGTGTAATGTTTGTAATGTTTGTGTATGATGTAAACATTCATGTATCGAATTGATTTTCTTTATGCTAGCAGTGTGCACAGCAAGCAGTAGGACAGCTCTTGCCATATCTCCAACTGTAGGTCTGACATAAGTTAAGGTGGTCCTGTTCGAGCAGTGCAGTGGTGTCCAGTCATTTTCCTTACATCGTTGGCGGTGACTCGGGGTCGAGTATGACCGTCCTCCCTCTGGGTCCCTCTGGGTCCTCAGGTGGGCGTAGAGGCCGATCCTGGAGCCGCATAATCGCAGGACGCCTGTGCATGACAGTGTTTTACGTGGAGTGGCTGATGCGCCTGCAGCCACCACACAGTCCTTGGCAAGGGGTGGCTAGAGTCCAATGGCATGGAGAACCAAGATGATTGGGGACCATTCTCTGATGCAGCTTTCATCCACCTTCACTGCCATTGTGACCTGGAGACATCTTCCACCACTTTCACCAGTTGAGGTCTTTGTTGGATCGCGCTTCATCTGGAACCTCCCCCTTGACCTGTCCACCTTGGGAGACCCTACCAGCAGCCAAGCTCCGGACAGCATAGCTCTTGGGATCATTGGTACACGCAAGCTTCTCCACCATGGCAAAGTGGCGATTGAGGAGAAGTTCATTACAACCCAACACCACACCGCCTGATTTTACTAACTGATCCTCCCTCGTCTGGTTGAAAGTATGTTAATCAGTGAAATCAGCTGGTGTAGTGTTGGGTTGGAATGAAAACCATCATGCACACGGCCCTCTGTGGCACGTGATAGGTACCACTGTAGTAGTGCACATAAAATTGTAATGATAACGCTACCAAGGCTCATTAAAGGACCTAAGGTAACAGCGAAGGTAACATCAGCGTTGCCTCTGCACTGAAAATCTCTCCGCCATTCCACCGTTATGTGTGCTAACACACAGAGGCATACATTCAAGTATGCTTCCCGTTAATTTCCCTGTATATGTGCATCCACATTTGAACCAAACCCTCATATCCTATTCCTCTCTCTCCTTTGCAGTGTGCAGATCCAGGCGGTGAATGCCATTGGCTCGAGCCCGCTGAGCCAGCCCCTCCAGGTGAGGACACGCCCCCTCCCCCCCAGCCCGCCGCCTCTGGAATGCCCGGCGGCCGGCCCCCAGAGTCTGAAGCTGAAGTGGGGCGAGAACGCCAGCAACACGCACACACGTGCCCTGCTCACAGACGACATGGTGTACACACTACAGATGGAGGACAAGAACCACAGGTAAAGTACAAACTGTACAACGCTCCCTATACACTTTGCAGTTGGCTTTCTGTTAACTGCACCAGGAAGTGTTCAAAAGCCAAAGTGATACCCCCTCATCATCACATGATGCAGAATATGTGCACAAAACATGGCATGAAAAGGATTAGAATGCTTTTTTTTTTTCTATCTTTGAGAATTAGTCGTCGTCACGGTGGCTGCTGTTGATGTTTTCATTCTGGTTGTCAGGTTTATTGGAGTTTGCCCTTGCATAAATGAAAGCGAATGCATCCATCAAATTTTCAAAAGCATGAGTTGCCTAAGAATGGGTTTGAGCGCAGGGACAGCCAGGAGGGGCTGGAGGTCTTCAGTGGATATTATTATCTAAGTGAAACCTTGGCCATCCCAGGAGACTGAACCCTGGGAAGTTTCAGCCGAAGGACGTGTTCTCTAAACCTGCAGACCACCCTGCCGACCAATTCATTAAGACTGCTCAACCCCCAGGTTGTCAATACAGCCGCTCAGGACTCAGAAAGTCAATAGACATACAAACACACACTCTCTCTCTCTGTTACTCTCTTGACCACATTCTCTCTCTCGCTCTCTCTCTCTCTCTCTCTCTCATAAACATTCACATACACGCACACACACACACACAGGAGCAAAAGCTGAGCAGCTTGATGGAGGGAGAGTTTGTAGGTGCACATGCATGGATGTATGCATGCCCGCGGGTGTATGTGTGCTGTAACCAGCTGTACCTGGGAGTAGTCACGATGGTCATCTGAGGCAGGTCTGAATAGAGCATCCGAGCAATCAGTCCCTCCATTTACCAGACTGAGATGAGAGCGATGGGAAGAGCTATCGCGTTAGTCATACAGAGGGAGGGAGAGAGTAGGATGCTTTTAATGTTGTTAGAATGAGGAGAGGCTTTGACACTGAAATAGAAAATAGAGGGAAAGGGAGAGAGAGAGCGGTGGGAGTGATATGTAGTGGTAGAAAACAGATGTGAAGAGCCACTCTTTCTGCTGTTCTGCCCACCTGTTATATTGATTGTGATCACTGCCTGTTGCCCAACCCCTCCCCCCCTCGCTTTCTCGCCTTCCCTCACCCCCTCTGTCATACTTATTGGATTATATTAAAGTTTGGCTGGTACCAAGTTGGCACCTTGGCACTCACGGAATGGTCGAGAGTGCAGCGAGCCTCAGATGTGACGCTAACCATCAGGCTGTGATCTGTTCGTGGCCCCTACACACACACACACACACACACACACACACACACACACACACACACACACACACACACACAGGATGAACTGGTCGTCACATACTTAGCACGTATTTTCCTACCTTGTAACCGCCACCCTTCCAGTATTTTCAAAAGCTGAAAATCAAAAAAGTCGTTTGAAAATATCAAATTAGAGGTCTCCATGCGGATGATTTACTCCTGCAACAGAACAGCTCTCTCTGCTTTGTGTCGAACCTTCAAGTCTCGTTCTGTGCATTAATTACCCCCACCCGCTGTCCCGCTCATCTCCCCAGAGAAATGGTGTGAGTGGAAAAAAAGAAGAAGAAAATAAACCCTCATAAGCCACGTAATTAACTGAATTGCTTCATAATGGCAGGGTTTGATGCCTGACTCCTCTGATCTAATTGCTGCTTCTTAAGCTAGCGGTGGTTTTTTTTCTCCCCCCTCCAGGATGTTTAGGTGAACTTAGCGTGCATTAGGATGCTTTTAGCTGGGGGATGACAGGCACCGCTCATGTCTGGCCCTCGAACGGCTGGATCAGCATAGGAATGGATTTAACTGGCCCGCAGGTCCGCCAGTCTCACACCCTCCTCCTCCTCCTCTTCCTCCCTTTTACCTTCCTTTTACCCCCCTTTTACCTTCCTTTTGTCCCTCCCCTGCTCTCTCGGCACACCTAATTGGAGGAAATTACCTGGAATTTTATTAATGTTCAGATTGGCATGGCGATCACGTACTCGGTGACTTATAGGCGTGTATGCTGGGGAGATGGAAACGGGGCATCGGATGAAGATAAAGTAGTAGAAGATGCGAAATATTGACTCCACCCCCCCCCTGCAACTCTCTGCTGAGTAAACAAACGTATCTTGTGGCATATCTTGTTTATTGTAATTAAATTGGTTTGCCAATAACCTTCACAGTGTCGTTGTGTAAAACCCAGTGGCATTACTGAGTCTCTCTGACAGTGTCTGGCTTGCCTCGCCGTCTTTTTGCCAGTTGTGTTTGTACCCATCTGTATTGGTTTCCCTCTCTTTTCCCCCCTCTCCTTTTTTCTGTATCACCCCCCCCCCAACACACACACACACACACACTGCCTGGTTGTGTAAGTTAATCCGTCATTGGCAGCGTGACATCTCAAATGAGTGCCTCATCTTTCAATCGTTAATTCCGTTAATTGCATGCACAAGTCTCTCAAAGCAGAACAGGCTCTTTTCTTTTTTTGCCTAATTCTAAAGTGTGTGTGTCTGTGTGTGTGTGTGTGTGTGTGTATAGCGATTTTTTTTCAGAAACCGTCAATGGTGTTGATGAAAGTGCTCGAGGAATGAGGAGCAGAATATTAAGGCAGATGTAGGGAAAGACTATAATTCGTAGCGGTACAAGCCTGCTTCGTACGTCACACACTCGTCAGCTGCCAAGAAAACGTTTGAACATTTTTGAAAAAATAACGTATTATTTTTTCAAAAATATTCAAATGTTTTCTATCCTCCCGTTGGTTGCTGTGCATCAGTACTACCTACCACCATTAGTTGTAATTTTTCAAACGTTTTCTGACCCCCCCCCCCACATTGGTTGCTGTGCACCATAACTAGGGGGCGTGACATGGGGGGCAACATAGTATTTATTGGCTGTGTGTTTTTTCTTTGTTGTTTAACCACGTTGGCAGCTGGTGACTGCGTGACACACGAAACAAGCTTGTTCTGCTATGTATTAAAGTTTTTGTCCTACATCTATCTTTATATATATATATATATATGTGTGTGTGTGTGTATATATATGTGTGTGTATATATATGTGTGTGTGTGTATATGTATGTATGTGGATATATATATATATATATAACTTTGTTAAAAGAAACACTCAATGGTAGGGAAAGTACTCAACAATGTGTATACATACATGTGTATGTGTGTGTGTGTGTGTATATATATATATGTGTGTGTGTGTGTGTGTGTGTATGTACATGTATATGTGTGTGAGTGTATTATATATATATATGTATATATATGTAATTATATGTATGCTTTGTAAGATTACATAATCTAATTTAATTGTGTCGAGATGATTTGGCTATGAACCTTTGTAATGAACAGAGGTATTAATGCCACATTTACAGTCAACGATCCCTTCCAATTTTTTTTAATCTCTGAAAAATGTGAGTATTTTACCAGTCTGTTTAGATGGCAAAGCTGCTGCTTTGGACTCAACACCCCCCCCCTCTCTCTCGCTCTCTCACTCTCTGTCTCTCTCCCTCCCTCTCTCTGTCTGTGTGTGTCTCTTGTCTCCGTCTCTGTCTCTCAACAGTTTAATTTCTCAAGCTTATCTTGCTAAATACAGACACATGGCTCTGGCTTCTGCCTTTCCTCTTTCTTGTCCTCTTTTGACATCCTTATGCTGTTGCTCTGTTGTTGCCCTTTGAAGCAAGCTGTTTTTTTATTATTGTTGTTGTTGATGATGATGATGTTGTTGTTGTTGGAGCTGTTGGGATTTTTTTTTCCTTTTTTTTTTTTTTTGCTCTTCACATTGGCCTTGTTGCCGTTACCCAGAATGTTCTCTGGCCGGAGGAGTACATGGGCACCATGGCAACTCAGGCAGCACAAAGAAGACTCCAGCTTTGTAAAACCAAGGATTTGTGTGGTAGAATCCTTCAGGTGTTGATGCTTTTACCTGGTTTAGTAGCAGGGGCACAGTTCAGTGTTGGAAACATCACACTCCCTCAGCTGCTCTGTGTATAAAACATGGTGCAGAGGCCATGATTTAGAAGAATCGTCCATCCATCCATCCATCCATCCATCCATCCATCCATCCAAATACACCTTTACATCTGTGCTCCTAACCACCCACCTGTCCATCTTTTCATCCATCCATCCATCCATTCATCTTTACGCTTGTATACCTAACCATCCACCTGTCCAGCTTTTGATCCATTTATCATTCATCCATCCATCCGGTCCACATTCTCCTTTCACAATGACAACCTGGACATACTCGTACACAGTCTGTCCATCCATCCACCCATGCATCCATTTTTATGATGAATGAGTTCATCTGATGTTAATGAGGTGTAGAAATAAACAGATAACAGCAGCAACTCATCCTAATGTCCCTAGCCACCCACTTCCCCCATCTCCTCGTCAATGCTGGCTGGTGTAATTTGTGTGCAATTTGGTCCTCTCCCAAAAAAGTTGTTTATTTCGTGTAACGGGGTGTGTGTGTGTGTGTGTGTGTGAGAGAGAGATGGGGAGGGGGGGGTGATATTAATTTTTATGACCTGGTTTTCGCCTCCGCTTCGCCAGAATGCCATCTTAATTCATAATTAGGGAGGACCCCAAATACACACACACACACAAACACACACACACACGTTTTTGTCCATCTTTCTTTGTCAGTTGAGATACGGATCATTAACGTTGCCCTTTAGTATTCTTAAAGAGAAACAATCTCAGTTTTCCACATGATCTCTGTGTGTAGATTGTGGGTTTAATATGTCCCATAGCTGCCGTCACACTGAGCCGTCTTCTGTAACTGTGCAGAAGCCATTTCGACACTGACGTCACCAGCAAACAAACGGTGACTCACTGTCTTCCCTGTATGGCATTTGGCGGCATCCGCTACAGCAGCTGTATGTAGTGCTGTTATTCACATCTTCTTATACAATGTGACCTGTTCTGGACGTAGACCACCATAGGCAGCAGCAAACCAGGAAGTAAGGTTTGCAGTTTTCTCATTCATGGATTATATCGGTCCAGTGACGACACGGACAAACTGTTTTCGGTACAATTTCAGCTCTTGTTTCAGAGATACACAGCAGACGGCTCAGTGGTACTGCTGAATTTGGGGGCCGGCATGACTCAGGAGGTAGAGCGGCTCATCTAGTAATCGGAAGGTCGCTGGTTCGAGCCCCAGCTCCTCCAAAGAGCATGTCGAAATGTCCTTGAGCAAGACACCAAACCCGTAACTGCTCCTGATGAGCAGGTTTGCGCCTTGCATGGCAGCCTCCACCATCAGTGTGTGTGTGTGTATGAATGGGTGAATGTGAGGCATTGTAAAGCACTTTGAGTTGTCGGTAGACTAGAAAAGCACTTTAAAAATGCAGTCCATGTACCATTTTTACCATTTTAGTTTTGTTGTCGAGTCCAAGCGAGACCGAAGCTTGTCGAGTCCAGCAGAACGCCAGCTGGGCTACAACTTACAACGTAAAGACTGACACCAGATCAGTGTTAGTCCAATTAAACACTATGACTGGGATTTTAGTCCGCCATCATAGTATAGGTCAAAATTTCCTCACACTGTTATTTATATAGACACCCCCCCCCCACCCAGGAAGGAATGTTTCAGATTACAGTTCCCAATGTTTCAGAGATTTTAATAAAGCTTGGAAAAAAAATAGATTGCATTTTATTGATATCCTCAGGGGAAGTTTGATCTTTAGAAATAAAAAGTAAATTAAATTCATGTACTTGACTGGTCTTGGAAAAATTATCGAGAGTCCTCTCCGTCCTGAGTCTTCATGCTGAAGCCAGAAGTGAGACGGGGACTTTCAAATTGTAGACTCGACGAGTCCATACTCAAATACTGCTACCTTGGCGCTACGGCTGCTAATTGAATATCATCCCTGTGCCAGAAATGGAGAGCTAATGCTGAAAATAGTGTTTTGTTTCCCTTTTACAGCAGGTGTGTGTGTGTGTGCATTTCCTGCTCAGCAGTGAGGAGATCTAACAACACCATAAATCAGAAAAACTCATTACTTCGAAAGTATACCGCTAGATAAGATATCACCTCGCTCCCTCACTTTCCTCATTTTCTCCTTTACACTCCTTTTTCTCTTCCTTCATGCACCCTGTCTCTCCATCCCCCCTTGAATCTTTCCCTTCGATGTTGACTCTACTCTTTGTCTTGTCCTCCTCTCAATTCTTGACACTCTTCGGCCCTCCTCCGGCCTCCGCCTACGTCTTCCTCTCATTGCCTTCAACTCCTTTTGCATTTTCTTATTCGCTTTCCTTCCTCTCTTCCACGACTTCCGTCTCAGTGCAGCTGAACTTGTTCGTATCTTGCTGCGACCTCATAGCTGAAATAAATCACCCTCTTCTATCCAAAATCTCCATTCCTCACCTCATTTCTCACCTGTCCTCCTGTCAGTCCAGCCATCCACAAAACTTCTTTATGTTTTGTTTTGTTTTAGCTTTGCCTTCATCCATCTCTCCCAAGTATCGAGTTAAATTTAGCCACCTCTCTCTCTCTCTCTCTCTCTCTCTCTCTCTCTCTCTCTCTCTCTCTCTCTCTCTCTCTCTCTCTCTCTCTCTCACTGCACCAGCCTGCCTGTCTCCTGTCAAGGTCTTCCCATCACCACACTCCTTCTTCTGTCTTGTTTTCAAATGTCCAAGCTTGATTTGCGCCTTTCATGTTGTAGCTGTTTGTTGTTTGATTTCATTGCCGTGCCACCTTGGGCGTCCATGTCTGTACACACTTACTGAATTACATAACGAAGCCTGTAGGTGTTGAATCGCTGTCCTTCTCTCTCTCTCTCTCTCTCTCTCTCTCTCTCTCTCTCTCTCTCTCTCTCTCTCTCTCTCTCTCTCTGTGTGTGTGTGATTTGATTTTCTGACCTTAACTCACGCTAAAATTCCTATTCAACCGTCTTTGCCCCTCTGTGTAGGTTTGTGACCATCTACCGCGGTCCCAGCCACACCTACAAGGTCCAGCGGCTGACTGAATCCAGCAGCTACAGTTTCAGAATACAGGCCATCAGCGACGCAGGGGAGGGGCCCTTCTCTGACACACACACCTTCTACACCACCAAGTCTGTACCCCCCACACTCAAAGGTAAGTGGACGTGGACTCCAGAAGTGTTTGTGTGAGGCAGAGAGACAGACAGACAGGCAGACAGACAGACAGATAGAGAGAGACATAGCAAGAGAGACACACACACACACACACACACACACACACACACACAGAGACAGAGGCACAGAGAGAGAGACAGAGACACACAGAGAGAGCGAGACAGAGAGAGAGAGACACACACACACACAGAGCAAGAGACAGAGACACAGAGTGAGCGAGACAGACACAGAGAGAGAGACACACACACACACACACATAGAGAGAGAGAGACGGAGACACAGAGAGAGGGAGAGACACCGAGAGAGAGGGAGAGCAAGAGAGAGAGACGGAGACACAGAGAGAGAGCGAGACAGAGAAAGAGAGACAGACAGAGAGAGAGAGGTAAAGGAGGAAGAAGAGCATTTTAGTGCAGTGCAGTTGCCTTATAGGCAGATGAGAAGCTGTACTCGGACCGTGTGTTTTGTAATAGGCGTTATCAGTATGTGGTCTCGTTGTGTAGTTTTAATCCGTGCTCCTTTGCATATGAGTGTCAAAGTGACTGTTGAATATCATAATATCTGCTGTTTTTTATGATCTTATTATTATTTGTATTTTTTTTATATTACTTAAAAGTGTGGTCTTGTGTGATCCCCTTAAAGCTCTGATCCCACGCTTTTCTATAGCTCCCAGAGTGCACCAGCTTGAGGGGAACACGTGCGAGATCACATGGGAGACCATCCCACCGATGAGAGGAGACCCCATCAGCTACGTGCTTCAGGTGCTGGTTGGACGCGAGTCGGAGTACAAGCAGGTTTGTATTGCACACACGCAAAAAAAGCAGGCGGCAGCGGTGCTGAGAATTAAGTGTTTTGCTGGTGTGTGTGGCTCTGCTTCATTTAACAACCTCATTCTGATTTTGCAAAAATGAATGTGGGTGCCAGGAGGTTTTTTTTTTTCCCCCTCCTCATCTTCCTGAACAGCAGGGAACGAGACAAATTGGGCTTGTAGTGGTGAGGAATGTAAAATAGTCCCCCCCCCCCTGTCGTCCTCGAACAGAGACACATAGTTGCACATTTGCATGCAAAAGCACTTCAGCATGACACACACACACACAAATCTGAAAGTCAACAAGTCTGGCACACCATTCACCAGTGATGCAATATTCTGAATCCAGAAGCACTTTGTAGAGCAAGCTGTGGTTATTGAACGGTATTGAAGGGTTTTTAATGAAAATGACTTTGCCGACATGACGTGACATTTAAAAAGTTTAGGCCGTGGCTGGAACTGAAAGAGCCGGATCGCTCGGCACTGGATGTGGACCAGTGGACTGTGAATCATAAGACATTTGTCTCCCACTCTTTTTTCCCCCTCTGTTGTTGATTTGCTCTCATTGATCAGCCTGCGCGTGTGTGTGTGGGGGGGGGGGTTGGGGTACAGAAACTGTCAGATGGAGAATAGAAGTAAACTTCTTCTTTCCTCGTCTCCTCCAGTGGAGTGCTGCCCCTACAGGTGCTCTTGTTTTTTCCCCGGACACCATCACTGGCGGTTCAGTGGGAGGTCTGCTCCTAGACCAGTGTTGAGAAAGTTGTGGTTCGGGCACAGAGAATATCTCCTCAGGGACTCGTCTGTACTGACTGTCTGAGGAGAGACGTGAAAAAAACAACCTGTTTATTTATAATCTTTATTTGTATTTGTGCATCGTCTACAAGCCAACGCTTAAGGCTCCGCTGCATAACAGACATGGCATTAGAACATCCCGTCTCTAGGGCATCTGGGTAGCATAGCAGTCTATTCCCGTTGCCCGCCAACACGGGGATCGCCAGTTCGAATCCCCGTGTTAACTCCGGCTTGGTTGGGCATCCCTACAGACGCAATTGGCCGTGTCTGCAGGTGGGAAGCCGGATGTGGGTGTGTGTCCTGGTTGCTGCACTAGCGCCTCCTCTGGTCGATCTGGACACCTGTTCAAGGGGGGGAGCGTGATCCTCCACGCGCTACGTCCCCCTGGCGAAACCCCTCACTGTCAGGTGAAAAGAAGCGGCTGGCGACTCCACGTGTATCGGAGGAGGCATGTGGTAGTCTGCAGCCCTCCCCGGATCGGCGGAGGGGGCAGAGCAGTGACCGGGACGGCTCGGAAAAGTGGGGTAATTGGCCGAATACAATTGGGAGGGGGGGTAAAAAAAAACTACGGCTTTGAGGAATGAATTGTTGGTTTCTTCCATCGCCACACTGTGAAACTCTGTGCCCTCTGTCTGCCCCCCCCTCTCCTCTTCCTCCTCCGCCAGGTGTTCAAGGGAGAGGAAGGTGCGTTCCAGTTCCCCGGTCTCCAGAGCAACACAGACTACCGTTTCCGCGTGGGCACCTGCCGTCGTTGCCAGGACACCTGCCAGGAACTGTGCGGGCCGCTGAGCCCCTCCTCCCTGTTCACGCTGCGCCGCCAGGAGACGGTGTCATCGGGGGAGCTGTGCGCCATGGAGGCGGGCAAAGGGGCGGGCCTCATCTCCAGCGACGAGCGCTTCGCGGCGCTGATTGTGTGCGTGTTCGCAGGCTTCTCCATCCTTATCGCCTGCCTGCTGCAGTACTTCTTCATGAAGTGAGGGAATTTTCACCATAGGATAGAAAAGAGAATCAAAAAAAAAAAACACAAGAGAGAAACTCGAAAAGAAAAAAAAACAACAACAAACAAAACAACGGAAAAAAAGAAAAAGAAGAAGAAGCAAAGCAACAGCAAACATCTGCGAAAAGAACCGGATGAAATCAAAAAACACACACACACACAGACCAACACTTGAGAAGTACTTCTAACGCTACATACGTTTTTGTAGTCCAAGTATCAATTCGGGCTTTCCTCGCCTTGTTCCTCCTGTATCCCCCCCCCCCCCCCCCCTCTATCTCTCGGTTTTGTCCCTTTTCTCACGATGTCTCTGTTGTCTTTGTTTTCGTCGTCTGTCCCTTTCGTTAAAGGATTCATGTCGAGGGAAGCCTCGTCTTAGCCGTACCTCGGTCTGGGAAAGCACGCTGATAATCAAGCCTTAAAAATAGCTGTGAGCAAAGCAGTTGCTCTTCAGACTGACTTGCATGTTTTATTTTGTATCTTTTTAAAACATTTGATTAGAGAACGTGTATATTTCTTGATGGTCATTGCCTTACTTTTTTCTTTTTCTTTTTTTTTTAATTATTATTTTTTTGGTTGTATTTCAATGTTTAATTTGCTTTTCTTTTTTTTTTCTCTTTTTTTTTTTGCTGCAGTCTTTATTCATCCAGCCATATTCCAATGTAGGCCTTTAAAAGCTTTAGCCGTTCATACCTTATTACAAAGTCCAGTACCTTTCTGCTGACCCTAGGTCAGCCCCTACAATCT
>NC_079226.1:30570857-30608357 GCF_029633865.1 Lampris incognitus
AAAAAGACTTAAATAAGAATAAAAATGTAACAAATTAAACCTTAAAATAGTGTGAATATATGGCACAATTATAGAATAGAAATGATGTAGCCCAATTTTTATTGTAATAATATACTATATTGTAATTGTATATAGTAGAGATGTGATAAATCAACAGTTTTTTTGCAAATGATGTGTACACATTTGACTGTTAAGGGAAACAGAGGTCACATAGGGAATCTAGTCGGCTTCATTAAGTCTCGATAAAACAATTTATACACAAAGTTTGCGTATGCAAACTTAATTTGAGGCAAACATTACACACTAGTACTTCAAGTTCAACATGGGAAAAAGAAAACAGTGCCTCGTATTGTAAAACACTGCAGGATTTCGAACTTGTGCACATATGGCGTATTTTATGACAGCGCTGCTTAGCTGTCCAGCAGTAGCAGGACTAACTTCGGTTTTTCTGCCCCTATAGTCATGACGTTTTAGCCCCCACTCGAGGGTAATACCTGTATTTATTCTACCTTTGGAGCAGCATTCATCATGTAATCTTGTTGCTGGATTGAAAATAGCTTTTTAGAAAATTTCGGCTGGATTGAAAATAGCTTTTTAGAAATTTCGAGTTGTGTTGCAAAGCCGGCTCTGTTTTCTGGAATCCGGAATCAGGAACACTTTATTTGAAACGAAACATTGTTTCCTCCAGCCCACAGCAGTGCAACACAAAGACAAAAGCACATATCCAAAAGCTACAAGAACTGCAAGGGCACATATATATCAAAACAAACACGTATATCCAAACTACAAGAAGAATATATAAAACTACAAAAAAAATAAATAAATTCATGTCCGAGACAACAAACACCAGGATGACTGTCGGAACTGCCGGTCTGCATGGGCTAGCAGTTAGCTTAGCCTGCCCCGCTTCCACATTCTGTCAGACCGCCCTCGGTGTTTCCTCCTCAGACGCAGCTCCAGGCAGGGCCGTAGTCCTTCGGCCCACCGGATGCGGCAAACCAGGCTCCCCCAGCCGATCCAACGCTAGCTGTCCCAGCCAGACACCTTTGACACACGTCCCCGCACTCCACACAATGACACCAAAAACACAGTCAACACTAGGTGAGGCCGCCGCAACACTGCCCTCGGTGTTATTGGAACTGCCAGTCTGCGTGGGCTAGCAGTTAGCTTAGCCTGCCCCGCTTCTGCGTCCTGTCAGACCGCCCTCGGTGTTACCTCTTTGGGCGCAGCTCCAGGCAGAGCTGGGGTCCCTGGGCCCACAGGACGCAGCAGACCAAGCTCTCCCAGCCATCAAACGAAGACTTGGACAGACGTGGACAGATGTGGACAAAGACACTGCATGGACGGTACTGGGTGAGGCTGCTGCCGACATGAATTTGCACCGCCATCTTCCCACACCGGCAGCCCAAGCTTTATTTTGTTTACCAAGATAAAGATTCTGGGCCAAGAATGCAGGTTTTGAAAGCCAGACACTTTGGCACCTGGCAAAGCCTTCATTTTGCAATTGGTGTAGATCAATTTGGGAGCTGGGCCTGGGACTTGGTCTGGATTAGGACCAGGTTTAGTTTTTTGGAAGAAGTGGAAGAATGCCCGAACATTGCACTAATTTGATGTCCTTTTAGGCACAAAATTTTGCATTGCACTTTATCACCTCTTATTTCACTTGTATAGGTCAATCCTTGTGTATATATCTGAAGATTGTTGTGTTGTAGTGTTGTTAATCTATGTTAAGTACACTGAGAGAGCCACAAACCTGGAGTCAAATTCCATGTGTGTACAAACCTACATGGCCAATAAACATGATTCTGCTTCTGATTCCGAAAATTACTTGGCGAACAATGAGACTTAAGTTATGGGAGCAGACTCAGTAATCTCAAGACCTTCTTGTGTCTGAATCCAGGCATTCATTAGTCATCAGACATGCATCACCAGGTTTGGCATCATTACAACCTCTCCCTTCTCTCTGAAGGTGAGTTTGCACGTAATAGCATGTCTGACTCGCCCTTGATCCTGGGTGAGAGGCTTGGGTATATCACGGTTGCAAGATTTGATAATCTTTTTTACATGTATCACTGATCTTTAGTCTTCTCTTCGCTCCTCGCCAGCGTTCTCTTAGCACCCGCTCCTTTCGTCCTCTATAAATTCAAAGTGGGCTCCATAGAAATGGAATCCAATTCAAAGAGCTCCTCGCTGACACTGCTGGTATTTATATAAGCGGCTTCTAGACTGTTAAAACAATCACCATGACAACATAACAGGAAGCAGGAAGTAGGCAGTGTTCCATCAGACCGGAGGAGAGAGATAACTTCTCTGAACTCCTCCTCTCATCCTTTCTATCTCTCGCCATGCTCTCCCATCTGTAAGCATGGGCAGAGATGCCAAGACCAGTGCTTGCATGCCCACACATACACACACACACACACACACACACACACACACACACACACACACACACACACGTTAACACACATGCTCTCTCTCTCTCACACACACACAAACACACACACACGGCCCTCAACATTCCATGTCATGCTGCGATTGACCTCTGACAGGGTCAAGTGTGTAGTGGGTCATGGATATTCTTAGAGCTGGGAGATAACTGCACACTGTCATACGTCCTGCTTTTGGCTTTCGCACGCTCTGCAAACAGGCTTTTGCGCGCTCTCCAAACACACACTTTCCCATGGAGAAATTCTTATTTTTGTGTCGCTATGCTAAATAATGCAGATCGTAGCCAAATCTTTAGAGTGACCTCTGTTCACGTGTTATCATGCAAGGTCAGGAATCAGGAACATTTATTTGTCATTTCATTGCATGTACTTGTGTAAATGTAATGAAAGGAAATATTGTTTCCCCCAGCCCACAGCAGTGCAACACAAAGATAAGAACACATCCAAAACCTACAAGAAAACATATCCAAACTGCAAAAAAAACTACAAAACTACTAAAACACATGTCCAAAAAAAAAAAAAAATCACTGGCCAAGAGATCAAACGCCTAGGGCCACGCCAGGGACCAATGGACACAGCAGACCAGATGCGCCCAGACGATCCAACGCCAGCTCTCCCAGCCAGACACTCTCGACACCCCCCCCCACACTCCACACGATGACACCAAAAGCACAGTCAACGCCAGGCGAGGCCGCCGCCAGACCGCCCTTAGCATTATCAGAACTGCCGGTCTGCATGGGTTAGCGGTTAGCTTAGCCTGCCCCGATTCTGCATCCTGTCAGAACGCCCTTGGTGTTTCCTCTTCGGGCACGGCTTCAGGCAGGGCTGCGGTCCCCCGGGCCCACAGGACGCAGCAGACCAAGCTCTCCCAGCAGATCCAGCGCCAGCTCTCCCAGCCGTCACACGAAGACACAAACCCAGACACAGACGCAGACAAAGACACTGCATGGACGGCACTGGGTGAGGCCGCCGCAAACATAAGTTCCAACCTCCATCTTCCCACACTGGTACTGGGTGAGGCCGCTGCAAACATGAGTTCATGCCGCCATCTTCCCACAATGGAAAGGGGGGGGGGGTGAACTCTTCAGACCCAGTGCCTAATCTCGCAAGCAACAGACATGTTGTGTTTGAATTTCTGAATTAGCCTGTACTGCTTAGGTAATGTACGATTAGATTTGAGTTTTTTTTCCCCACATTAATAATTGTAGACTTTGATTTGAAATGCTCACTGTTGTATGAAATAGATATGAAGCTGAAATAGAATAGAAGAATAGAATAGAAGCTGAGATCCTGAAGGTGTAGTGGAAGAAATATTTCTGAATTCCATGACATTAATAACCATATGTGATCAGTGTGTCACAGTGTCCAACAAGACGATCGGGATGATTGAAAACTTAATGTATTCGGTAATACTCTTACGAAAAAAAAAGAGATGTTTTTCTTGAAATGTCATTCAGTCTTTAAATTGTGTGTCTCTCAAAACAAGGAATGGGAAATGGCAGATTTCTATGGAAATCAGAAATCAACAAAACTGAACCAAATTGTTTTGTGTTGAATTGGAATTATTTTAGGCATTAATGATAAGAAAGTACTAAATTGTCCCTAGGTGTGTGTGTGTGTGTGTGTGTGTGTGCGCGCGCGCATGTGCATGTGCATGCATGTGTCAGCCCTGTGATGGCCTGGCACCTGTCCAGGGTGTCTCCCCGGCTGCTGCCCAGTGACTGCTGGGATAGGCTCCAGCATCCCCATGACCCTGAGATCAGGATAAGCAGTTTGGATAATGGATGGATGGACAATAAAGTACAATTTTAATTCTAAATACATGATTAAAAGACTTTTCAAGATGGATTCATTTTGCATCCGTGTTTCTTGGACACAACAAAAATGACTGAAAATAAATTAAAATGGAAGAAACTGGACTGATGGCCATAAAGAGGAGAGCCCATGCATTCACAGACTAGTCATACGTGCACATACACAAAAAAATACCCAAAAAGTAATGATTAACTGCAGGCAACTTATACTATTATCTAACAATGATTACTTTGGCTCTGATCCATTGGGATTCATCGAACCAGGTGACCTTCTTCCCCTGCGCCAAGGTCCAAGGTGGAGAGCGGCCATCATGAGCACTCCAACCCATCTGTAGCTACGCAGCCCCATACGCAGCAGGGTGCGATGAACTGTGTGTTGTGACACATACCTCCCATAACCATCATTGACATTTTCAGTGACTTGTGCCACAGTAGACCTTCTGTCCATTCAGACTAGATGGGATAGCTTTCATTGGCCTTGCACATCAATGTGCCTTGAGCGCCCAACATCCTGTCACCAGTTTGTGGTTAGCCCCTCCTCAGACCACTGTCTGTAGGTACTCGCCACTGCTGACCGGGAGCAACCCAAAAGCCTTGCCATTTCACAGATGCTCTGACCCAGTCATCTGACCAGAAAAATTTGGCCCATACCAAAATTGCTTAGGTCTTTACTCCTAACCATTTATCCTGCATCCAACATGTTGACGATGAGAACTGATTGTTCACTTACTATCTAATCTATCCAGACCTTGATATGTGTCCTTGTGTGGAGATGATCAAAGTTATTCAGATCACCTGGGAGTGGTCATAATGTTTTGGCTCATCAGTGTGTATGCATATATATATATATATATATATATATATATATGTAAACTCAGCACAAAAAGTTAGGAAATGTGTGTTTGGTAGATTATTTCTTTGTTGTAACAATGCTTCTTGGCAATAAATCTTATATCAGGCAGCTGATTGTCAGCACCTGGGGTATCAGAAGCTCAAAACAAGAGTCAACAGCAACAGCAAAATAAGCTGTTTGGCATTGGCAGAAATTTTTCATGGGCGCAACCCACATACTCAGCTCTGCTGCTCATCCCACAAATGCATGTTCCTTACAAATGTGGCACCATTTAAAAGGGAAATAAACAGGCTTTCCAACGGTATAAGATTTATTGCCAAGAAGCATTGTTACAACAAAGAAATAATCTACCAAACACAAATTTCCTTACTTTTTGTGCTAAGTATATATACAGTGGGGAAAATAAATATTTGACCCCTTGCTGATTTTGTAGGTTTGCCCACTTACAAAGAATGCAACGGTCTATAATTTTAATCGTATGTACATTTTAACAGTGAGAGACGGAATCCAAAAGAAAATTCCAGAAAATCACATCATATGAATTTATAAAAATTAATAACCACCTGATTTAGAAAAATAAGTATCTGATCCCCCACCGAATAGCAAGTATTCTGGCTCCCACAAACCAGTTAGTTTTTCTTTAAGATGCACCCCCAATCCCAACTAATTACCCACATAAAATACACCTGCATCACCTTGTTACCTGTATAAAAGACCCCTGTCCACACCCAATCAATCAGATTTCAACATCTTTACCATGGGCAAGACCAAAGAGCTGTCTAAGGACACCAGGGACACGAGTGTAGACCTGCACAAGGCTGGGATGGGCTACAAGAGAATTGGAAAGCATCTTCGAGAGAAAGTAACAACTGTCGGTGCAGTTATCAGGAAATGGAAGGAACACCACACCACCGCCAACCTCCCTCGGTCTGGGGCTCCACGCAAGATCTCGCCTCGTGGGGTGTCCCTGATCATGCTAACAGTGAGGAATCATCCCAGAACCACAAGGGGGGAACTGGTTAATGACCTGAAGGCAGCTGGGACCACAGTTGCAAAGCAAACAGTTAATAACACACTACGCCGTCATGGATTAAAATCCTGCAGAGCAGGCAAGGTCCCACTGCTCAAGAAGGCACATGTGCAGGCCCGTCTGAAGTTCGCCAATGAACACTTGGACAACTCAGAAGAGGCCTGGAAGAAGGTGATGTGGTCGGATGAGACCAAAATACAACTTTTCGGGCTCAATTCAACTCGCCGTGTTTGGAGGGTGAAGAACACGGAGTACAACCCAAAGAACACCATCCCCACCGTCAAGCATGGGGGTGGCAACATCATTCTTTGGGGGTGCTTTTCAGACAAGGGGACAGGACAACTCCATCGCATTGAGGGGAGGATGGACGGGGCCATGTATCGTGGAATTCTGGACCAACACCTCCTTCCCTCAGTGAGAGCGCTGAAGATGGGTCGTGGATGGGTGTTCCAGCGCGACAACGACCCAAAGCACACCGCCAAAGCAACCAAAGAGTGGCTGAAGAAGAAGCACATCAAGGTTCTGGAATGGCCTAGCCAGTCTCCAGACCTGAATCCAATCGAAAATCTTTGGAGGGAGCTTAAAATTCGGGTTGCCAGGCGACAGCCTCGAAACCTGAACGATTTGGATGCTGTCTGCAGGGAGGAGTGGGCCAACATCCCTGCCGAAATGTGCACAAACCTTGTCAGAAACTATAAAAACCGTTTGACATCTGTGCTGGCCAATAATGGCTTTTCTACTAAATATTAACATAATGTTCGTCCAAGGGTTCAAATATTTATTTTGGACCAAAAATATGCAAATAAATTCATAAAATTCATACAATGTCTTATTCTACTTTTTTTGGTCATATTCTGTCTCTCACTGTTAAAGTGAACCTACGCTTAAAATTATAGACTGTTGCACTCTTTGTAAGTGGGCAAACTTACAAAATCAGCAGGGGCTCGAATAATTATTTTCCCCACTGTATATGGTCATAATGTTTTGGCTCATCAGTGTATATGCATATATATGCAGATATATATATATATATATATCTGCATATATATGCAGATATATATATATATATAAGTAATGTTCAGATGTCTCTTGACTATAGTTTGTGTGTGACGCATGTACAAAGTGTTATCTGTAAACAGATCTTGGGTTTATCCTGCTACCCTGCTTACCTAGTTTTGTGTGTGTGTGTGTGTGTGTGTGTGTGTGTGTGTGTATGTCCAGAACCTGCTCTGACTTGTCTCAGAAAGAGAACATTCTGGTCAGGTTTGATGCCTGAAAAACATCTTTTTTCTACCATGCACACGCACACACACACACACACACACACACACACACACACACACACACACACACACACACACACACACACACACACACACACACACACAGACTTGGCTGCCACAACACAGTGACAAAGTACCATCACAACAAAGCCTGTTTAGGAATGTGAACACAGCCTTATGCTCGACTGCCACCATAACAGACCAACACGTTTGTTTAAGCTACTTCAACCGTAATCCTGGAGATGCTTTGGTACAGGATTAAGAACACAGGTCACTAACAGTACCTTTCATGGAAGAGAAGGCTGGAAGCCAAGATCAAAGCAGCACAAAGGGATTTTAGCTAGTTATTAAAGGTGCAGAAAGATGTGATGAAAGACAGGCCTTGGTTGAAGAAGTACAGCAAGATGTCCATAAGAGATGCCCTGGAATCTGCCAAAAAAAGGCTCACGGCTCTCTCTGCCAAGCTGGAGAGATGCACTAGACGAGCAGGAGCCAAAAGAGTAAATGACCTGTTCCTCAATGAACCATCCAAAGTGTACTCCCAGCTGCAGATTAAAAAGAGAACAACGTCAGACCCACCCAGAGCAGAGACTGAGTGATACTGGAAGGACATATGGGAAAAGCAGGCATCACACAACACCCATGCCCAGTGGCTGGTGGATCTAAGAGCAGACCACAGCAATATCTCAGAGCAAGAGCCAGTAACCATGACATTGGTTGACATCCAATGACATGTGTCAAGTATGAAGGGCTGGACTGCACCAGGCACTGACCTGATTCATGTATACTGGCTGAAGAAGCTAACAGTGCTCCATGAACACCTGGCGACACAGATGAACCAGCTGCTAACATCAGGGTCTTACCCTGAATGGCTAACACAACGGAGAACAATACTGATCATGAAGGATCCCCACAAGGGTACAACACCTTCAAACTACCGGCCGATAACCTGCCTCTCTACAACATGGAAGAGCCTGTGAGGCATCATCGCAGCTAAGCTAAATGGGCACACAAGTCAATACATGAGTGGAACTCAGACGGGAATTGGGAACAACACCAGAGGGTCAAAACATCAGCTACTGGTTGATAGACCAGTCACCCAAGATTTTAAGACCAGACAGACCAACCTGAGCACAGCCTGGATTGACTACAAGAAAGCTTACAATTCAAGGCCCCACACGTGGCTACTGGAGTGCTTGGCACTATACCAAGCCAACATGACACTATTAGCCTTCATCGAGGATTCAATGTAGCAGTAGAAAACAACAGTAGAGGCCAACCCAAAGACAATCACACAGGTAACTATCAAATGTGGCATATATCAAGGCGATGCACTATCCCCGATGCTGTTCTGCATAGGCCTGAAACCTCTCAGTCACATCATCACATAGAGTGGATATGGATACAGTTTCAGAAGTGAAGTTACCATCAACCACCTCCTCTACATGGATGACATCAAGCTGTATGCCAGCAATGAGCGAGACACTGACTCGCTGAGCCACCTCACCAGGATCTACTATAGCGACGACATCGGGATGTCATTCAGACTGGACAAGTGCAGCTGGATGGTGGCAAAAAAGAGGAAAGATGGTGAGGACTGAAGGGGTTGAATTACCAGATGGCAGGTTAACAAACATACAGGACAGTTACAAGTACTTAGGTATTCCACAAGCACATGGAAACCACGAGGAGGCATTAAGGATGTCAGCTATAGCCAAATACTTCCAGAGAGTGAGGCGGGTCCTGAGGAGCCAGCTAAATGGGAAGAATAAGATCCAAGACATCAACACATATGCCCTACCAGTCATCAGCTGCCCAGCTGGAATAATAAGCTGGCCAAAGGAGGTTATAAAGGCCACAGATACCGGCACACAGAAACTATTAACAATTTATCGAGGGTTCCACCCTAAGTCCAGCAGCCTGAGACTGTATGATAAGCAAAAAGATGGGGGCCGAGGGTTAGCGAGTGTCAGAGCCACTATCCAGGGTGAAACAAGGAACATCCACAAGTACATTAGAAAGAGGACTCCCCAGGATGAATTGCTGAGTGAGTTCCTCAGGCAGCAGAAGACAGAGTGGGGAGGAAGAAAAGGAGGTATCATGGAAGACTAAGCCCCTCCGTGGGATGTACCATCAACAGATAGAAGACGTAGCTGATATCAAGAAATCCTACTAGTGGCTAGAGAAGGCTGGGTTGAACAACAGCACAGAGGCTCTGATCATAGCAGCACAAGAACAGACACCCAGGACCAGATCGATTGAGGCAGGGTCTACCACGCCAGACAAGACCCAAGATGCAGGCTGTGCAAAGATGCCCCTGAGACAGTCCAGCACTTAGTAGCAGGATGTAAAATGTTAGCTGGGAAAGCGTACATTGAAAGGCATAACTAAGTGGCGGGGATAGTGTACAGGACAGGAACATCTGTACTGAACACAGACTGGAAGTCCCCCTAAGTCCAAATGGGAGACACCGCCAAAGATGGTTGAGAATGGCAAGGCTAAGATCCTGTAGGACTTTAAGTTCCAGACTGATAAGCAGGTGCTGGCTAACCAACCAGACTTTGTGTTAGTCGACAAGGAACAGAAGACAGCAGTAGTGATCAATGTAGCAATCCCGAGTGACGGCAACATCAGGGAGAAAGAGCTTTAGAAGGCAGAGAAATACCTAGGGCTGGGGGAAGAACTAGATCAGATATAGAAGGTGACCCCCAAACTAGGAGAGTGGCTCCAGCAGATTCCAGGAACATCTGAGGTCTCTGTCCAGAAGAGTGCAGTCCTATGTACAGCTAAGATACTGTGCAGAACCCTTGAACTCTCAGGCTTCTGGTAGAGGACCCGAGCTTGAGGAAGACACACACCACCTGAAAAGGAGTAAAAAGGAGATTTTTATATATATTATATTTTTAGCGTTTTTTTTTTCCGGAAACCATCAAAGGTGTTGGCAAAAGTGCTCAACAAATGAGGAGCAGAATATTTAGATAAATGTAGGGGGGAAAAAACTTAAATTCATAGCAGTACAAGCCTGTTTGCAGCTGATGAGTGCATGACGCATGAAACAGGCTTGTACTGCTATGAATTAAAGTTTTTTCCCCTACATCTATCTTAATATAGTATATATATATATGTAAAAATATACCCCATGGTCCAATTCGTGTATACTGGGTCAATGGGGAGCACATATGCGTGTTACAAAGGCCGTTAGGATGACTAGCATTGGGTATCTGTTGCTCTGGTATGTATCTGAAGAGCTATTCTAGGAGGACAGCCAACGGGCCGGTGGAGGGGCGGGCTGTAGCGCAGTTCACTATACTGTTGTACATTAGTTGTGGTAAGCGTTTGCATTTCACTGACCTGTATCTGCTATGTCTTAGTAGTGCAAGAGTTCTACACGTGGGTGCTCTTGTAACACAAGCAAGTATAGAGACTGCATATGTGCGTCGGCCCATTAATCTGTTGTGTCTGTGTGCGTTCATACATATGTGAGTGCATGCATGTGTATAAGCCTGCTCTTTTACGTTTGCATGACCACAAGTGTATGTGGCTGATGGCCTGGTTTAGATTGAAACAAGTTAAAAATTGAATTGGTCCCAAGAGTCATTTAAGGTTTCTGCAACAGCATGTATACAGGCTGTGAGAGATGTGGCTGCATCACAGGTCAAACAAATAGGGGCTTAACAGCAGTCTCTGTTGCCTGCCTCTTCGCTCGTTGTAATATGACATGAGGCATCTCTCAGACGACTAAGGCGCAAGGCGAATTTCATGTGAGATGCCGGTTCTTAAGATTAACATTGGCCAACGAGTGTGAATAGGAGGGTTTAAGTGGTAGCTTGGTGAAAAGTGTTTTACTTTTTGTCAAGGATGAATTATGTAACTCCGTGGTAAATAAAATTGCACAAGTGTACCAGAAGTTTAATGTGTGTGGGTTCTTGGCTTAGAATGTGTGTGTGTGACTGACTGTATGACTATGCTAACCCGCCAGATGCTCCCTGCTGTGTAAGGTCCTATTCAGGATGATGTTACCTTACTCAGCAAATGACATCACCGACACTTAATTGTCATGTCGCTCACTCCCACAGCCCACGAGACACGCCCTGTAGAATCACATTGCTGACATAACACACAAAAACACCACAAATGGTCAGATAATAGGAAAAGGTGGGTTTGTAACAGGATGGAAATTCTACAATGTTTAATCAGGAAGACATTATCATACTGCCTTTTTGGAAGTGTAGTTAGAAGTTCCACCCCGTGGACCACCACCCGCGGGGTGCAATGTAGGGTGCAATGCAGGCTGGGCGGCAGGCAAAGGCGGGGACCGGGTGTGCCGACTTCCAACATTGCAGACTGGTGCAGGGGGACCAACTGGGAGGAGGCCCCGGGGTAGACCCAGAACTCACTGGAGGGACTACATGTCCATTCTGGCCTGGGAATGCCTTGGGATCCCCCAGGAGGAGCTGGAGGGCATTGCTGGGGAGAGGGATATCTGGAGTGACCTACTTAGCTTGCTGCCACTGTGATTCGACCCCGGAGAATCAGCTGATGATGAGAGAGTTCTAAGTTCACCAGTTTAAATGGGAAAAGAATCTTTGTCTCCCTTCCCTGTCAACCAAACAGATTTTTTTTTTTTTGCATTTTGTTTCAAGGGATTGGAATTCAGGAACATACTCATGTGAATACAGAGGAAATATATGCTTCCAAACATTTTGTAAATCCTGTGAGGGAAGTTTAGCTCTGCTATATATACACACATTTACACACATTTTCTTCACAAATTGTTCGTAGAGACAATTTGTGAAGAAAAGCGATTGTATCCCACATGATAAGTGAGACCCCAATGTTACAGAGGGGGTCATGGTTAGGATGAGGGTTAGGCTAACCCTAAACCCTAATCTGTTATTGAAATGACACATGTTATTAGATGAAATTAAAAAAGAGGATCAGGTAGAATCAATGTTGTCTGATCAAGGTTGATGGAGGTGACCACGTGGCGGTGGCAGTAGCAAGTCAATGAAGCGAGCTCATAACTTGTCTGTTGCCAACTCATAAGCAAAACCTGGCTGTAGTGAGTCATCCAACTTTCTTCTTCTGCAAAATAACTATTTAGGTGCCCCTGGCAGCTGACTGAAACTGATTAGAGGCCAACAGCCTCTAATCAGGTTATTTTGCAGAAGAAGAAAGTTGGATGACTGTAGTGAGCCATCCAACTTTCTTCTTCTGCAAAATAACCATTTGGGTGCCCCTGGCAGCTGACTCTGAAACTGACTACAGGCCAGCGGCCAAGATTGAAGTTGCAGTGAGCATCTCCCAAGAGTGTGTGTGTGCCCTTGTGTGAATGTGTGTGTAAGCGTGCCTACCACTGCAGTTGTTTTACATAAGAATGTGTCCTTTGTTATCTTTTCTGTCTGAATCCTTGTTTTGTAATATCTGTAACTATATGGCAACATCCCCAACTGAATTTTTGCCAACAATTTGCTTTTCTTGGGAATAAGCCCACTGGGTTGTGTAAGTGCACTACAGAGAGAGTTGTGACAGACCAGTGCAAAGACAGGAGGTATCATGGGTGCACTATCAAAGCAATAGGAAACAGCGAACTTTGCTGCTGAAGAGTTTCTTTCAACAACCACCATACAGTGGATGTTTTATTTTTTGGGGATTTTTTCCCCCTTTTTATCCCCAATTGTACTTGGCCAATTACCCCACTCTTCCGAGCTGTCCCGGTCGCTGCTCCACCCCCTCTAGCCATCCGGGGAGGGCTGAAGACTACCACATGCCTCCTCCAATACATGTAGATTTGCCAGCCGCTTCTTTTCACCTGACAGTGAGGAGTTTCGCCGGGGGGATGTAGCACGTGGGGGGGGGGGTCACGCCATTCCCCCCAGTTCCCCCTCCCCCCGAACAGGCGCCCCGATCGACCAGAGGAGGCGCTAGTGCAGCGACCAGGACACGTACTCACATCCGGCTTCCCACCCGCAGACACGGCCAATTACTACCATTTGTGTTACCAAGCCGGAGGTAACATGGAGATTCGAACCGGCGATCCCTGTGTTGGTAGGTAACGGAATAGACCACCATGCCACAAGGACACCCTACTCCCAAAATGTAAAGATGGACAAACAATATCCACTGCTCCCAGTGCTGGTATTGAATAGAAGTCAAATGTCAGGCTAAGCTATGGCTTTAGTATCGGAAAGCTTCCTCAGCTGTAACAACTGACGCCCAAGAGTCACACGTAACAGACATCACACTACAGTAACAGCGCTTTCTTCCTCTCACTCAGGGCGAGATGTGACATTGTTCTCTTAGAGAATAATTGCTTTGTCCATTGCCTCTGTATCACACTTCAAATAGCCCACCCTTAGGTTAGGCTACAACTTTTTGTTTTAAGGCAACGAAGATCGGCATTGGCTGTGCGAAAAGCAGGAAAAGTTGATCGAGGCGTTGTCAGAATGAATTAGAAGAGGGATGATACGCGGCTGCACATTGAGATGTGATGGGCGGTGTGCTTGGGTGTCGATGTGTATGGTTATAAGAGTGTGTCATTTAAATTCTTGCATGTCAGTACTTGAGGTTTAGTTGACTGACTCACAGGCAGCAGTTTCACCATTGTATGTGTGTGTTTGTGCATGTATGTATGTCTTGGTGTGTGTTTGTGCATGCAAGTGTGTGTGTGTGTGTTAATAAGTTAATAATAAATCAATAAATTCTCAAGAATATCTGTGGTGTAACACATCTACCATTAACAATTAGAGTACTGTGACTCTCCCGCACATTAAAAAAGAGGGAAGGGAGGAGGAGAGGAGGAAGTGAAATTACATGTTTGTTTTTTTTGTCATCTTTAAATCTTTGGCTGAGCAAAGTTTCTCATATTGATATAAAAAAGAAAACTGATTATTAACATTATGTGAATTACTGTCCTTCACAAAACTGCAACTTCTTCTCTGCGTTTATGTCAGCTTTGTGTGGTAAGACCTTCCGAGTGGTCTCACCATCCTGGCCTACCAGCTCCAAACAAGATCCTGCTATTCTTTACTTGACTCTGACTTTACCTGAGCCCTTGGCTCCTCTAGGGAGCATGGGCCATGATGAATATCCTCCATCTCACTCGGTTGGGGATGAGTTTTTAGACCCCCCCCCCCCCCCAGTAGTTTCCACCCCTAGACATCTCTGTCTGGACATTCCTTTGCGAGCTGTTCTCGAGGCGGCCTCTTTTTCTCGCCCCCTGGAGGTTCCACTTCAGGACTTGTCCGGTTATGTCGGTAGCTGGTTTCCTGGAGGTGTGTCCAATCCAACTCCACTTTCTTTTCGGTATTTGCAGGTGGATGGTATCCTGTCCAGTTCTTTCCCATAGGTCCACATTTCTGACTCTGTCCCAGATGTTCAGGATCCTCCTCAGGCAGTTGATGAATGAATGAATGAATGAATGAATGAATGAATGCTATTCATCTTAAAGTTGTGATCTTCAGACAACGTGTTACTGTTCCGAAGATCATTTTTGTTTTACCTGAAAGACGCCCATTGTGTTGTTGGTGACTGCACTGGTAGTTAACCTCTCCAAATCCCAGAGATCCATTTGATATAAACAAAGTCGCTGTTGTGTCAGCACCCTCCCCACCACTGGTCCGAGGGCGGGGTGGGGACTGGCTGAACTTCTGTTTTTAGCTTTTTGTGTTGTAGTATCTTTTGTTAATTGACCTTTTATGTGCTTGGTTTGCCATATCTTCCTGTTATCCAGAGCAGTTTTGCTTCTTCATCCAGCTCGCCGCCACCTCTCTTCTTTCGTGGTGTTTGGCTGCGATGTTGAAGACATAAAACGCTACGCGTCACGTAGGTTTTCCCCAGGAAAGTCTTCACTTACAGTGCCTCATAAAATGAAAAACTACAAGTGTTCATGGTGGAAATTGGTTTGAGTGGCTGTTGTCTTAAATACACCAGCAGTGGAACGTATCAAACAGCATTTGTTTATTTATTTTTTTGTCTGTATACACACATGACTTGTCAGCTGGCTTAACATCCCACCCTGCATGGTGTAAGAGTAGCTCTTGTTTTGACTTAAGAGGCCGGCTGCCTGTGTGGAAACAGGATCTTCTCTGACCTTGTAACTTCCTCCTCCGTTTGCAGAGTTCAGTCTTGTCATTGGCTATGATATCTGTCCACTTTGCAAGCACATGTGGTCTCTAAACCTGCTCCAACAGAGAGAGAGAGAGCGAGAGAGAGAGAGAGAGAGAGAGAGAGAGTGTGTGTGTGTGTGTGTGTGTGTGTGTGTTGTTGTCGTTGTGACAAAGCCAACATTCTTGTGGTCCTAATGGATCCTACAGTAATAAGCCTCGGGTCCTTTGTTAGCTAATCAGTGATCATATTTTGACCCATATTTTGAGCTGTGACCTTTGACCCTAGCCTGACTCTTCCTGTGGGTGAAGGATGACCCGTTGTTCTATTCCTGACCAGCACTCTCTCTGGGAGTGGTGCACACACAGGAGCCAGTCACAGACATATGTACAAATACTCATATATGTGTAAACCTCACATACGCCCCCTTCTACACGTACCACACACATACACACCCTTCAATCTCTATTATGCACACACACATACAGTATGAGTGCACACCCTCACAAATATACACATGCATACACACACTTACACTCTAAACCTACTCGCTCTGTCATCTGCACCATGGAAAACCAACCCAATGAGTCCATTTTTTTTACTTCTTTCCGCTTTTAATGTGGGAAGATGGCAGCACGAATTCATGTTTGCAGTGACCCCACCCAGTACCGGTGTGGGAAGATGGCGGTGCAAATTCACGTTTGCGGCAGCCTCACCCATGCAGCGTCTTTGTCCATGTCTGCGTCGAAGTTTGTCTTCGTTTGATGGCTGGGGGAGCTGGCGTTGGACTGGCTGGGAGAGGCTGTTCTGCTGCATCATGTGGGCCCAAGGACCACGACCCTGCCTGGAGCCGCGCCCGAAGAGGAAACCCGCAGGCGGTCTGATAGGATGCGGAAGTGGGGCAGGCTAAGCTAACTGCTAGCCCATGCAGACCGGCAGTCCGACAGTCATCCTGGCTGGCGTTCGCTCTCCTGGACAGTGATTTTTTTTTTTTAGTTAGATATGTGTTGGTTTATGTGTTCTTGAAGTTTTTGGATGCGTTTTTGTCTTTGTGTTGCACTGCTGTGGGATGGGGGAAACAATATAGTGTTTTTGATTTCTGATTCTCTTCTCCTCTTCTCCTCCAGGTGTGCCCTGCTTCGGGGTCTAACTGCTAGGCATGCTGGGTAAGCCTCAGGCCACCAGCAGTCTCACCCTTGTGAACGCTGAAGTTTCTAACGGATCAGAGGACGTCTTGGACACGAGCGGTTGTATCAAGATGGCCGACGTAGTGGAGAGCTTGGATACCAGAGAGCTGGACATTGGGGAGGGAGAGGACGTGGATTTTGATGGAAACAATTTAGGTGTGTGTGTGTGTGTGTGTGTTCAAATGCATGTTCAAATGCATGAACCTGTTCCAAATAATATTTAACCATGATGCACCTGTCAGTAATACCACCCACTTGCACTGAGCTAACATGAACAACTCCCACATACACAACCAAATAAACACTGACCAACCTGTCTCACTCTCTCTCTCCTCTCTCTCTCTCTCTCTCTCTCTCTCTCTCTCTCTCTCTCTCTCTCTCTCTCTCTCTCTCCTCTCTCTGTCTCTCTCTCTCTGTCTCTCTCTCTCTCTCTCTCTCTCTCTCTCTCTCTCTCTCTCTCTCTCTCTGTCTCTCTCTGTCTCTCTCTCTCTCTCTCTCTCTCTCTCTCTCTCTCTCTCTCTCTCTCAGGGGACTGTCGTATCCCGTTTTCAGCGGTGTACGCTACAGTGGGCTTTAAGGAGGCCAGCGCCAAGGTCTACCTCCCCACAGTCCCCATCACGGCCAGGATCCTGGAGGTGGAGAGGTTCACCACAGCACAGGACCGCTTCAACTTGTCTCACCACAGGAGTGTCAATAAGGTACTGGCATACTGTAGGTACATGCTTTGGTGAGCAAGAGGAGCATCTTGCCTCCGTCATTTCTAGTTGATGTACTAACGGCAGACGCTTTGTACATGTGTAGATGGTTTTCGTGCCACTGTTGTTGGTTTTTAAAAACCGAATCAAGCTCATGATGGCTGAGAGTTGATTTACTTTTTGTATCGTTTCGGAGGCAGACTTGAACTACTTTACTTCCCAGGATTATATATTACATTATATAAACAGAACCGGTTTATTTGAGGACACACACGCGCACACAAACACTAATGTGTCAACCCTCTCACACTCTATTTCTCTCCCTTTGTGTGTGTGTGTGTGTGTGTGTGTGTGTAGTCTCTGCCAGCAGTGTTTAAGATCGAGCTGAGGCATGGGGAGTTCTGCTGGATGGTGAAGAGGAAGGAAAAACACTTCATGGAGCTCCATAGGGAGCTGCTCCGATATAAGACCTTCATCAGGATACCTCTGCCCTCGCGCAGGTACACAGAGCTGTATACAAACACACACACAACCACACAAGCACAAGCATGCAAGCGCACAGACAACCACACGCAGATCTTACTTATCTTGCTTACCTACAAATGCACACACTCACATCTGTCTGTCTATCTATCTAGCCATGTATCTATCTATCTATAAAGCTAAATAAAGTCAGTCTCATCTAGAGAGACAGTGTATGTATAGTATATGTGCATATACATATGTAGTGTATGTAAGTATAGTGTGTATGTATAGTATATCTGGATGTACATCCAGATATGCTATATATACACATAGTATATATCAATATATCAATTGATATGTCGCTCCTCATTTGTTGAGCACTTTTATCAACACCATTGACGGTTTTCCGGAAACAAACAAACAAACCCCGCTCTCTCTCTCTCTCTCTCTCTCTCTCTCTCTCTCTCTCTCTCTCTCTCTCTCTCTCTATATATATTTATTTGTCTTTCTATAAAAAAAATCATGGTTGAAAATAATTGTAAAGTCTACTTACAGTGGAGGTACTCTCAGCTCTTTAAATGAACAATAGCGGCTGCTCATCACTTTCTCTTGCTTTTTTAAAATTTTAATTCCTTTTCTGTCTTTCTTGGTTTTGTCTACTTCTCTCCACTTCTCGTTCTCCCTTGCTCTCCTTCACCCCTGTTCTGTCCCTGTCTCTCTGTCTCTCTCTCAGCCACACGGTGAGGAGGAAGAGTGTGAGGAAGAGTGAGGTGAGGGAGATGCCCTCCCTCCCCAAGGGGGGAGGAGACGAGCTGGCTCGAGCTGAACAGGTCTCCAGCAGGAGGGTGTGTTGCAGACGTCAGGGCCTTGTTGCCTCTTCCATGGTTCATTCTTGTTGTATCTTTTTGTGTCTGCCTACAAATGATTAAAGTGTTTTGTTTTATGATATGCTTTGTTTTATCATTTTCATGTTGACTGAAATATATATTCTGTTTACATAACTATTTACATATCTACACATGATATTGTATTTCTATATCACACATCTATCCTTCAGTTTACATATATCCATGTCTCTCTGCAGAAACAGCTGGAGGACTATTTGAACAATCTGCTGAGAATGGCCATGTACCGTAAATACCACCACACTGTGCGTAACATTACCGGACAACAAACCACTATGAATAGCACAGTTGTGCACTAAATTATGATGCTAAACTATTTCTCTCTCACACACGCACACCCATATATATATATATATAGAGAGAGAGAGAGAGAGAGAGAGAGAGAGAGAGAGAGAGAGAGAGAGAGAGAGAGAGAGAGAGAGAGCAATACATTCTAAGAACATTTGTTATGCCTGCTGTCCGAGTTTTGGTTGTGTGTGTATGTTCCTCACTTATCCTACTTTTGAGGACTCATATCAGACTAAAAACCAGTTAATTGGGGACAGCTTGTCCAATTGGGGCAAAAACCATGTCCCTATAGGGAAAAAGCTGATTTTTTTAGTAAGGGGTTAGGTTAAGGTTAGAGTAAGGGTTAGGATTGGGTTAAGGTTAGAGTAAGGGTTAGGTTAAGGTAAGAGTAAGGGTTAGGTTAAGGTAAGAGTAAGGGTTCGGTTAAGGTTAGAGTAAGGGTTAGGTTAAGGTAAGAGTAAGGGTTCGGTTAAGGTTAGAGTAAGGGTTCGGTTAAGGTTAGAGTTAGGGTTAGATTTGGGTAAGAGTTTGGGTTTTTGGGTTATGAGTTATATTTATTTAGCACTGGCCTACTGATCTGAGGGATGGTATAATGCTGGACGGTGAATGTGGGCGAACGTGGGCAGCTGGACAGTGAATGTGGGCAAGGTTGGTCGAGATAGACCGCCAACGTGAATGTGGGCAGGGCTGGATTGAATGTGGACAAGGCTGGTCGAGGTAGACCGTAAGAGTTAGGGTTAGGTTAGAGTAAGGGTTAAGTTAAGGTTAAGGTTAGAGTAAGGGTTAGGGTTGGGTTAAGGTTAGAGTAAGGGTTAAGTTAAGGTTAGGGTTAGGTTAAGGTTAGAGTAAGGGTTAGGGTTGAGTTAAGGTTAGAGTTAGGGTTAGGTTAGAGTAAGGGTTAAGCTTAGGGTTAGGTTAAGGTTAGAGTAAGGGTTAGGGTTGAGTTAAGGTTAGAGTTAGGGTTAGGTTAGAGTAAGGGTTAAGCTTAGGGTTAGGTTAAGGTTAGAGTAAGGGTTAGGGTTGAGTTAAGGTTAGAGTTAGGGTTAGGTTAGAGTAAGGGCTAAGCTTGGGTAAAAGGGTCTGCTAAATGAAATTTTAACATTGTAACATTGTAACACTGTAAGGTTAGAGTAGGTTAAGGTTAAAGGTTCAGTGTGGATGAAAGTGTCTGCTGCTAAATTAATTTGTAGCATTGTAACACTGTAAGGTTAGAGTAGGTTAAGGTTAGGGAATTAATGTATGTGTTTGTGTTTTTACACTCTCTCACATTATTCTGTTGCGTAAGATCTAAATTACTGTGGATGCTTGTCAAATAAATACCAAACAATGAATGTAAATATAAGTAGAGTATTGGCCCTACGTTATACTACATTATTTATTCTGCCCTTATGTTGGAAGCTGAGTGTTATCACAGACCATTAATATGTTTTGCCATAACACTGTCTGTGTCATGTTGACACAGCCTGTGTCATACTGACCGATGTTAACATCACAGTACATTTGGCCACAATGACAAAGAGTGTTTTCTGTATTCAGGGGCTGGAGGAAAGTTTACACAAATTAGGCAAAACCCATATACCCAACACAGTGATTTGTACTGAATGAATTCATTTATAAAATTGGAAGGATTATGGCTGGGTAAAGTGCCCGTCGATGTTAACTTGTTATGATGCCTGGTTTCTAGTCAAGTTGTAGTCCCCCTAGTAGTGCTTTCCACTTGTTCGGTCTGTTCCCAGATGGAGTTTATGGATATCAGCCAGATGTCCTTCATCCATGACCTGGGGCCTAAAGGACTGTAAGCATCCTCTCTTCTTTCAAGTATATTTCTTTCCATCTGTGAAAGCCAAAGTGTCCCTTAAGACATTGGTGCAGTTAGTTACACCAGTTTGTTGCTGTTAGACCCCTTTGTTTAAACCCTGAGACATCAGCGAGGAACGCCCTCTGTTTGACTTGAATTTGCTTATCTTAAAACATCAGCAAAGACAGCAATCTGGTACGTCGTTGAAGATACCCTGTTTGGAGGTCCAGAACATAGCCAAACATGCAGAACATACATAACTCTGTTTTCTGTGTGTATGTGCGTGCGTGCGTGTGTGTGTGTGTGTGTGTGTGTGTGTGTGTGCCAGGGAAGGGATGATCTATAAGCGCTCTGGAGGCCATCGTATCCCTGGAATGAACTGCTGTGGTCACAGTCAGGCTTGCTATCGCTGGTCCAAACGGTGTGGGATTGTTTCTGTCCTTATGTATTTTTCACTGTCTTCTTGGCTCCCTCTCTTTCTATCTATCCTTCCCCCGTGTACACACAAACACTCTCTCTCTCTCTCTCGCTCTCTCTCTCTCACACATACACTTACTCACTCGCTCACTTACTCACTCACACATACACGCACACACACTCACTCACTCACTCACTCACTCACTCACTCACTCACTCACTCATATACTCACTCACTCACTCACTCACACATACATTAGAAATGAACATACGTTCAAGTTTTCTCAGTAGGAGGTTACAGTTCAGAGATTTGCCCTCTGGTCTCTGAACCTCATACTACGTTTTCAGCTGTTTTAAAAAGGGGAATTTCCCTCATTAGCTCTCTGTTGTGCACCTAAATACATGCATTATTTTACTTGTGCGTATGGACTTAAATAAGGCTGTTTTTAGTAACACAGCTGAAGAATTAAATCTGTGCTCAACTTTTTTTTATATCAAAAACATTGCAGTGTCTATGAGAAAATAAACAAGAATTGGACCCACTACAGGTGGCACAGTGGCACAGTGGTTAGCGTGGTGGCCTCACAGCAAGAAGGTCCTGGGTTCAAACCCTGGGGTTGTCCAACCTTGGGGGGGTCATCCTGGGTCGTCCTCTGTGTGGCGTTTGCATGTTCTCCCCGTGTCTGCGTGGGTTTCCTCCGGGTGCTCCGGTTTCCTCCCACAGTCCAAAGACTTGTAGGTCAGGTGAATTGGCCATACTAAATTGTCCCTAGGTGTGAATGTGTCAGCCCTGTGATGGGCTGGCAGCCTGTCCAGGGTGTCTCCCCGCCTGCCACCCACTGACTACTAGGATAGGCTCCAGCATCCCGCGACCCAAATTCAGATAAGCGGGTTGGATAATGAATGAATGAATGGACCCACTATCACCAATAAAGGATTGAAAAGTTTTTTTTAAATTTTGAATTTGATGTGAATTTAGCCTTGCCCTGATGTAGATGCATATGTATGTCCTGTGTAGCTGGTTGGTGATGAAAGACTCCTTCCTGCTGTACATGAAGCCAGACTCAGGGGCCATTTCCTTTGTCCTTCTTGTGGATAAAGAGTTCAGTATCAAGATGGACTCCAAGGACACAGAAACTAAACATGGAGTTCGCATTGATAGCCTCTCCAGGTCAGTGTGTGTTGTGTTGGTCAGTAGGTCAGTATGTTATGTTATGTCATGTCATGTCATGTTGTTATGTTATGTCATGTTATGTCATGTCATGTCATGTTGAGGGTGTATAAGTGAATCCTGTGACGTTGTTGTAGGTCCTGAAGGGCTGTAATCCCAAAAATAATGTGTTTATTTGAAATACAATTTTTCACACTGTGTATTCTTAACTGATGGATATCTGGAGCAGCAGCAAACCCCAAGCTAGTTTTAAACTCTTTTCATGCACACAATCCATTAAGCCTGGGGTTGTCTGAAGCCAAGGCTGTGGGATTTATACAATATTTGTGTTCTTGTCAGTGTGCGGTTCACTTTCTGCTGGAAAACAGGACCAGTGTTGTATTCTTCAGTGATTCCTGGCCAGTTTTATTCTTCAAGATGGCTCGTAGTTTATCATTTTCAGAATCAGAATCATGTTTATTGGCCATGTACACTACCGTTCAAAAGTTTGGGATCACCCAAACAATTTTGTGTTTTCCATGAAAAGTCACACTTATTCACCACCATATGTTGTGAAATGAATAGAAAATAGAGTCAAGACATTGACAAGGTTAGAAATAATGATTTGTATTTGAAATAAGATTTTTTTTACATCAAACTTTGCTTTCGTCAAAGAATCCTCCATTTGCAGCAATTACAGCATTGCAGACCTTTGGCATTCTAGCTGTTAATTTGTTGAGGTAATCTGGAGAAATTGCACCCCACGCTTCCAGAAGCAGCTCCCACAAGTGGATTGGTTGGATGGGCACTTCTTGCGTACCATACGGTCAAGCTGCTCCCACAACAGCTCAATGGGGTTCAGATCTGGTGACTGCGCTGGCCACTCCATTACCGATAGAATACCAGCTGCCTGCTTCTGCTCTAAATAGTTCTTGCACAATTTGGAGGTGTGTTTAGGGTCATTGTCCTGTTGTAGGATGAAATTGGCTCCAATCAAGCGCTGTCCACTGGGTATGGCATGGCGTTGCAAAATGGAGTGATAGCCTTCCTTATTCAGAATCCCTTTTACCCTGTACAAATCTCCCACCTTACCAGCACCAAAGCAACCCCAGACCATCACATTACCTCCACCATGCTTAACAGATGGCGTCAGGCATTCTTCCAGCATCTTTTCATTTGTTCTGCGTCTCACAAACGTTCTTCTTTGTGATCCAAACACCTCAAACTTGGATTCATCCGTCCACAACACTTTTTTCCAGTCTTCCTCTGTCCAATGTCTGTGTTCTTTTGCCCATCTTAATCTTTTTCTTTTATTGGTCAGTCTCAGATATGGCTTTTTCTTTGCCACTCTGCCCTGAAGCCCAGAATCCCGCAGCCGCCTCTTCACTGTAGATGTTGACACTGGTGTTTTGCGGGTACTATTTAATGAAGATGCCAGTTGGGGACCTGTGAGGCATCTGTTTCTCAAACTAGAGACTCTAATGTACTTATCTTCTTGCTCAGTTGTGCAACGCGGCCTCCCACTTCTTTTTCTACTCTGGTTAGAGCCTGTTTGTGCTGTCCTCTGAAGGGAGTAGTACACACCGGTGTAGGAAATCTTCAATTTCTTAGCAATTTAAGAATAGACTGTCGAGTTTCAGATGAAAGTTCTCTTTTTCTGGCCATTTTGAGCGTTTAATTGACCCCACAAATGTGATGCTCCAGAAACTCAATTTGCTCAAAGAAGTGCCCATCCAACCAATCCAACTTGTGGGAGCTGCTTCTGGAAGCGTGGGGTGCAATTTCTCCAGATTACCTCAACAAATTAACAGCTAGAATGCCAAAGGTCTGCAATGCTGTAATTGCTGCAAATGGAGGATTCTTTGACGAAAGCAAAGTTTGATGTAAAAAAAATCTTATTTCAAATACAAATCATTATTTCTAACCTTGTCAATGTCTTGACTCTATTTTCTATTCATTTCACAACATATGGTGGTGAATAAGTGTGACTTTTCATGGAAAACACAAAATTGTTTGGGTGATCCCAAACTTTTGAACGGTAGTGTAGGTGTGCACAAACATGGAATTTGACCTCGGTTTTGTGGCTCTCAGTGCACTTAACATAGAATAACAACACTAAATCACAACAGTTTTCAGATATATACACTAGGATTGACTTTATACAGGCGAAATAAAATGCAGTGGTGCAGAGAATATATCAGAGATGCTGAAATAGATGTTAGCAGGTTACTTCCATACATGCCTGAGGTAGATGGACATGATGGAAGTAACCTGCTAACGTACAATGTTAGCTTTATCTTACTACATTATCGTGTAAATGCCTGCTTTTTTTAACCACTCATGAATGCATGCAGTTGAGAGTCTGCATCTGTAGTTGGTTAATGGAAGTCTTTGTCTTCTATTCTTTGCCCTTACAGGACCCTTGTGTTGAAGTGCAACAGCTACAGACACGCCCGCTGGTGGGGCCAGAGCATCCAGAACTTTGTGAGAAATCATGGGAAAGATTTCCTCAGAGACCACCGATTTGGATCATTTGCTCGGGAAGAGGAGAACATCCCTGCTAAATGGTAACTACAGTATAAAGAAAACATGGGCTGGGCTGCTGGATGTAATAAAAGATAAAGTCTATGATAAAACTGACACTGTTACCACAATCGTACAGACGGGTGACAAATGAAAGGAAAAACCAACATAAAGTGTCCTAGTAAGGTGTTGGTGCCACCACGAGCCTCCAGAACAGCTTCAATGCACCTTGTCATAGAGTCTACAAGTCTCTGAACTCTACTGGAGGGATGAACCCCATTCCTCCAAAAGATATTCCTTTATTTGGTCTTTTGATGATGGTGGTGGAGAGCGCTGTCTAACACGTCGGTGCAAAATCTCCCATAGCTGTTCAGTTGGGCTGAGATTTGGTGACTGTGGAGGCCATAGCATATGATTTACATCATTTTCACCCTCATCAAACCATTCAGTGACCCCTCGTGCCCTGTGGATGGGGGCATTGTCATCCTGGAAGAGACCACTCCCATCAGGATAGTCATAGGATAAAGGTGATCACTCAGAATAACTTTGTATTGATTTACAGTGACCCTTCCCTCTAAGGGGACAAGTGGACCCAAACCATGCCAGGAAAATGCCCCCCACAGCATAAAAGAGCCCCTGGACCTCCCTCACTGTGGGGGTCAAGCGTTCAGGTTTTTCCTTCAAATTGTCACCCATCTGTGTATATATATATATGTGTGTATACTTACAAAGCAAAAAACAAGTTGGTACACTGTTGAGGATAATAAGGAACTGTTTTAAGAAATTGCTGCAATTACTTTAATCATGACTATACTTTATTTCTGGAAATTTAATTGTGGAATAAATTGTTAGAATTTCATCAAATGAATCGTTACCATTTTTCAAAATCAGCGACTCTCCTCTAAGTCGTGTCACAGTGCATTTTAGTTTGTGTTGTTAAGCACTTCACAAGAGTAATTATCACTTTCTGTGGTTATCCGCTTTTGGAAGAAAGCACATTAATTACAGAGGAAAAGATTAAAGCGGTGTGAAGGCAAACAAATCACTCGCAAAACCCTCTGCTTAGAAGGCGAACATAAATGTCAATAATTAAAAATCAGAGGACAATCGGGACACGAGGAAGAAAAAGCTAGGGGATATGAAAAACCACAGTTCTTTGTGTACTCTCTTATTTTCTCTCATCTCTCAGTTTTTAAGTGACGCGAGTGTTTTTTCCCCTCTTTAAATGGAAACTCTGGAAAAGGAAAACTAGAGATCTAGGCTGTTGGTTTCTTCTCTTGGCTGTGTGGCCCTCTTTATCACTTGCTATCTCTCTCTCTTCTGCTCTCCCCCTCAAATGGCCCATACTGTAGATTGTGAATCATCTGTGAAAAGTAATAAAGTGGTCTTTGTACTGGATGTGATGCCAGGGGCAGACAGAGACTTGGTTCTGTTGGCTGATGGAAACAGGCTTTCTTTAAGTGGTAGTGGTGATGACATTGTTATGGAGGCCATAGCTTGTGTGAGTTACCGGAAGTCCACAGAAGATTGAATCAGTTAATCTGTACACAACGTTTATTGAGAGAAATGTTTCATCACTCATCTTATGCCCCTTTTTTACTACATGGTACCAACTCAACTCGACTTGACTCACAGAGTGTCGTTTTCCATTACCGTAACAGTACCCCCCCAGTGTAGCTGGTCTGCATTGATTTTGGTACCCGCTCCAGTTTTTTTGGAACCTCAACAAAGGCGGTACCAGAAAAGTGGTAGCAGTTACCAAAATGCCAGTACTTTCCAGTAATGGAAAACGAAAAAGTCGAGTGGAGTTGAGCCGGTACCATGTAGTGGAAAAGAGGCATAAGTGACCTCTTCAGTCTCAACTGACTGTAGATATCCCCACCCTTATAAACAATACAGTGGCATAACGACCGAAACCAATGATCCGTTTCATATGCAAATTATTGCAATCATTAACTAGAGTTACAATGGCCATGTGTACTATTCACAGAGGACTTGGGAATGGTTGCAATGACAGCATTGTAAGATGGCGACAGATGTACTCTTAGGCTCCCCCGTCGGTTCAGGGATGGTCGTTCCCTCTTCATATAGCTGGCCTCTGACTCCCCGTTCAAAGCAGCATTCCTCCCTATCAAGGATGTGCACATCCTCATTCTTGAAAGAGTGGCCACTGGCCTGTAGATGGGTGTAGACTGTGGAGTCCTGGCCTGACCTGTTAGCTCTTCTGTGTTGTGCCATCCTCTTGGCCAGCATCTGTTTAGTTTTCCCAATGTACAAGTCATAACAATCCCCCTGGCACTTAACCACATAGACTATATTGCTCTGTTTGTGCTAGGGGACCCGATGATTGAGGTGGACCAATTTATGGCGCAGTGTGTTGTGGTGTTTGAAAGCAACTGAGACGTGATGTTTGGAAAATACGCGTCTCAGCTTTTCCGACACTCCTGCCACATACGGAATCACCACTGGTTTACACTTAGGCAGCTGTTGTCCTTCTCCTCTCTTTGATCAGCTGGTGCACTGTTTGGGCGTCTTCCTGGCTTTGACAAACGCCCAGTTAGGATAACCACACTTAACCAGGACCTGTTTAATGTGTGATTTCTCCCCTTCCCCGACTGCTGTGTCAGTGGGGATGTTGTCAGCTCGGTGGTACAGCATCCTGATGACTCCTAGTTTGTGCTCCAGTGGATGATGAGAGTCAAACCTTAAGTACTGATCAGTATGTGTTGGTTTACGGTAAACATCAAATGTCACCCATCACCAATTGCAATTTCACAGTCTAAGAAGGCTAATCTGTCATTTTTCGCATCCTCCCTGGTGAACTTGATGTGGTTGTCCACAGAGTTAATATGGTCAGTGAAATGTGGGACATCCTGAGATGTAATTTTAACCCAGGTGTCATCCAGAAATCTGAACCAATGGCTAGGTGGTGTCCCTGGATAGGATATCCGAGCCCTCTTTTCCACTTCCTCCATATACAAGTTGGCCACTAGGTGAGACTGGGGAACCCATAGCACACCCATGCCTCTGCCTATAGTACTGCCCCCTGTATGTGAAGTACGTGGACTGAAGACACATCTTCAGGAGCAGACACACTTGGTCAGTGTTAAGGCTGGTCCTATTGCTAAGGGTGGGGTCATTTTGTAATTTCATATGGACTACCTCCACTGCTTCATCAACTGGAATGCACATGAAGAGAGACTTAACATCATAAGAGATAATTGTTTCATCCCTCTCCATAATGATGTCCCTCACCTTATCCACAAAATCCATAGTGTTCTGAATGTGATGTTCATTACTGCCAACCAGCGGGTTAAGAATAGATGCAAGAAACTTGGAGATGTTATAGGCCACTGAGTTAATCATTCAAACAATAGGCTGTAATGGCACATCCTGTTTATGTATCTTAGATAAACCATACAGACTAGGTGTAGCTTCACTTGGGTATAATCTGTGGTACAAAATTCTGTCAATAGCATTATCTGTTCTAACAGCTTCAGACAATCTATCACCTTTTTCTTGTAATCCCTGCCTGGATTTCGTTTCAGGGGCTCATAAGTATTCATGTCGCTGAGTAACGTCATAACTTTCTCACGATACTCTCTTTGGTTTAATGCAACCGTGCATCTGCATTTGTCCACTGGAAGGATCATGATGTTATTGTCCTTACTGAGAGTCCTCTCGTCTCTAATGATGTAGGACGGTGGTGGCTTCGCATTGCTGAAGCAAGCCGAAACCTTTGTCTGCAGGGCTTCCAGCAGGATGGCGAATCGGGCAAACAGCCATTTCTAAACTCTCGTTTCAACTACCCCTAAATTTACATGAGAACTTCAAGTTTTGTCAGTCAGATGAGATAAAAACCGTAAAGTGAACATTTGAGCAAATAATTGGACTACCTCAAAGTACAAAGTTGAACCTGAAAGTTCTTCAATCTACCATGCTGCGTGGGAAGACAGAAGCTAACGCTCAGCTAAGCGCAGCCTCAGGCCAAGCAAGCACGATTGATCATGACTACTCGATGATGGAAGTTTCAACCAACAATGGTACAATCACCCTCATCCCCAAACCTGATAAAGATCCAAAATTAATCGACAATTTAAGACCAATAACCCTGCTTAATAATGACTATAAAATTCTAACTCATATTTATGCAAACAGATTGAAAACGAGTATCATACAAATGATCTTTGACACACAGTCAGGCTTCATAAAAGGACGCTCAATTGATAAAAATATACAACTTGTACTTGATTTATTGGATTACAGCTATTTGATTGAAGATTAAGTTTTTATCTTGTTTTTGGATTGTTTTTCAAAACATTTGACATGATTGAACACAAGTTTGTGTTCCGTACTTTAGAATTATTTGGATTAGGAGAAAACTTTGTAAATTTAGTTAAACTAATTTGTAAGGATGCTAACACAGCAGAATCTTATTACCACAAGGTCCGTCTCAAAGATTCTTAATTGACAAAGGAATTAAATAAGGTTGTCCCATCTCTCCTCTGCTTTTTATCACTGCAAAGGAAATGCTCTCCATTCTTGTGAAAAAATTCAGATTTTGAAAAATTGACAGTATTAGGCAAACAGCTGACGATCAGCCAACTGTCAGATGATACAACCATATTCACGAAACAAGGTTATCAAATTCCAAAAAATTTTAATACAATCGATTTCTTCTTTAAGGCATGTGGCTTAAGAATAAACCTTAAAAAAATTTGAATTACTTCCAATTGATAACACTCCTCTGACAACAGTTCATAATATCCCTGTTAAATCAACTGTTAAATACTTAGGTATACACATTACAAAGGATAACACTAATAATAATAATAATCTCAACATTTGGAATAATCTAGATAAATGTAAATCTTATCTGAATTCGTGGTCCCAAAGAGACATCTCTATTATTGGCTGACTTTTTCCTCATAAAAATGGAATGCATTTCAAGATTCATTTACCCAGCTTACTTGGTCACTCTCCAAAAATGCAATGAAAGCAATTAACTAGGTCAACTTTAATTATATCTGGAAAAGAACAACACATTATATTAGAAAAGGAATTATGGTTAAAGATTATGAGGAAGGAGGGCTAAAAGCCATTGACATTGAATGTGTTAATGGTACTATTAAAATAAATTGGCTAAGATCCTTTGTGAAAAATGAAAATGGCTTATGGTTTCACATCCCAAGCCAAATTTTTATGAAGCTTGGAGGCATCAACCTTCTTCTTAGATGTGATTATGACCTTGAAAACCTCCCTATTAAATTACCCACGTTTCATCAACAGATATTACTATATTGGAAAATGATCTACAAGCATAATTTTAGTCCCCATACCATTCCATTGTGGAACTGCAGGTATGTGGTATTTAGAAATAAATTCTTGTTGCATAAAAATTAGCTTGAGAAAGGAATATGGTCTGTAATGCACTTAATGGAAAATACAGGAAATATGTCTAAGAGTTTTTGTTCAAAATTTAATTCAGATGATCGAAAACATTATGATACTGTGATCAAAGCAACCCCACACTCTATAATAGTGATGTCTTATAACTTGTATCAAAGTAATGTATAGCCGCACCTTCCTAAACGTTTGGTGAATGGACATGATATCGGTCTAAAATTGCCCAACGCCACAATCCAGAGAGTCTTTGTCAAAGAATTATATCCATTTTCATCAAACAGAAACTCAATTTTACAGTATTTCTCCAAAGATGAAGCTGAAAAATTGAGAACAAAATTCTTTAAGTTTCCAATTGCACCAAGAGTAGAGTGCACTTTAAAATTCTCAATGGAATATATCCTTCTGGAGCATTTTTAAGACAAAGATTTGGTTTAGATGGGAACAACTGCTCATTTTGCAATGAACACTTTGAAACAACAGAACATGTGTTTTATGAATGACAGTTTGCTGTTGCCTTTTGGGAAGATCTGCATTATTGGTTGTTTCCTAAATTTGGCAATTTCTCTGAACTAAAAAAAGAGGATGTGATTTTTGGATGCTTGTGAAAGATGGAACACATGATTTGGCAATTAACACAAGTATTATTCTTGGAAAGTTCTTTTTACGTCAGAACAGCTCCCTGAAAATGCAGCCAAACTTCTTCATATGTCATAGGGAACTGTGTCATTATTTCTCATTACCGAGGTTAATGGAGAAGAAGAATGCTATGGAACTCTCTGAATTGATAGAAGAACTTGAACTTGCAGAGAACCCCTAGGACTCCCCTCTCTTTCATTTATGTATTTAATTTTATTTATTTAATTTTCTATACTTTTATTTTCCCCCTCTTCTCTTTTTTCTCCCTCTTTCTTTTGTTTTATATGTTTGTTGTATGTAGAATTTAAACGTTTCAATAAAAAAAGAAAAAAGAAAATTCGTCAGCAGGTGCTCCGCTTCCAGGTGTGTGATGTTGTTGTATATCTGTCACCATCTCACTATGCTGTGATTGCAACCATGCCCCAATCCTCTGTGAATAGTGCATATTGTAACTCTAGTTAATGCTCAAGGTAATTTGCATATGAAACCGATCGTTGGTTTCGGTCGTTATGCCACTGTATTGTTTATAAGGGTGGGGATACCTGCAGTCCGTGGAGACTGAAGAGGTCACTTAGATGAGTGACGAAACGTCAATAAACGTTGTGTCCAGATGAGCTGATGCCACTCTCTGTGACCTTATCTGGACTATTGAGCAAGCATCAAAACATTACCTAAAGTTGTTCGCTCTCCGTTTAACAAGCTGCAAGTCAAACATTTCATTCAATTTCACGCGTAGCTAATTAATACTCAGTCGTTTCAAATAGGAAATTGAAGGACTTTACATATGTGAACGCTAAGAAATGAATCTTTACATAATGCGTTTTGGAAACTAGTAGTAAAGAACTCTTGTCTTTTTCTGTCCTGTCCCTTCAGCTCTGCAATTTAGTTTTGTGGCAGTTCTGAGATGTGTTGTGACATGACAGACGAGGAGGCAATTATCTGTAGACACTAGTCATTATCTCTCTGGTCTAACTATGGGGAGAGTGTTGGGAGTTACTTGTGTGTGCTCGTGCATGCGTGGGCGTGTGTGTGTGTGCATGTGTGCACACATGTGTGTATGCGTGTGTGTGTGTGTGTGTGTGTGTGTGTGTGTGTGTGGGTGGGTGAGAGAGAGAAAGACATGAGAGAAAGCATGCTATTAGCTATGTAAATGTTAACCACTGTATTTGCATCTTTGTGTAGGTATGTGAATGGGAAGACCTACATGGAAGATGTGGCAGATGCTCTGGAGGAGGCTAAAGAGGAGATCTTCATCACTGACTGGTGGTGAGTGTACGTGTGTGTGTGTTTGTGTGTGTGTGCATGGGCGTTTGTGTGTAAGCGCATTCATGGATTGGTAAGAAAGCATGCAGGTGCATGACTACTTGAACGTGCATGTGTTCATATACGTGTCCATATAACTCTATGTGAGTTTGCAGTCACATATAGTATTTGTCATGCTGCCGATAGGCATGTGTGTGTGTATCTCTCCATGCACGTGTCTAAACATACAGTAGAAGTCAAACCTTTGGGTTGAGCTGGCTCTGCAGTCAGTAATGATGTGTTAAAACACACAAGAGGGCCTCTCAAAGGTCCCACATCACATGTAGATTCTCTCTGTTGCAGCCTATAGCCTCTGTCTAAACCTGAGGGATAATTATACTATATATAATAATATTTGTGAATGTTCTCATTCATCCAGGTCATGGTTATCCAAAGGAATTGAATCAAGTGCAACTGGACTTGGTATATATCTGTGAAGACGTTTCGCCTCTCATCCAAGAGGCTTCCTCAGTTCGTGCCTTTCTGACTAGACCAAGCTAGTCTGACTGGCTGGTGATGAAACTCAGATATTTAGCCTCTTTGGAGTCGTTATCAGAGCTATTGATGTCAATGGCTCTGATGAAGCCTCTTGGATGAGAGGCGAAACGTCTTCACGGATATATAACCAAGTCCAGTTGCACTTGATTCAATTCCTTTGGATAATAATATTACAATATAATCATAATGATAATCATCAACATCATCCTGATGATGATGATGAAGGTGATGACGGTGATAATGATACCGGTGAAACATAACAGAGAATACACAGTCTATTATTACAGGACTCCACTAGTGCAATAATAGCACCAGAATCCTGCAGGGCAGTAAGTGGGAGATAGGCTGTTTGCCTGCGCTCTGAGAGGTGGAGCAAGGTGAAGAGATTTCTGCAGGTAAACAAAGCTGCACACCAGTAAGAGAGAATCTTTAAAGATATCAACCCACCACATCGGTCACTTCAAATCCATACAACAATTTTGTTTTTACCATCTAATAAGTTGCTGTGTCTTGATGCATACTTAATAATCCAAGGTAAGAAAATCAGTAAGAAGTTGCAGTGTGGTTTTTCTGTCATGCAGTAGTTGGCATCATCCACAAAAAGTCCACCATCATGCATCTATCCCTTATGTATTTGGCGTGTACTCTTCTTTAATTGTTTAGCTACTGCAGCCCAAGCTTTCTCAGATTTCAGTTAGTGGTACTGAAGAGGCACATTGAACCGCACAACGTGACTCTCTCAAATAACTGCAGGGCTGGATAGGACACAGATTTAACAAAGATCCTCTCTCAGAGACAAAACAACAGTGCAACTGTAATTATGACAGCATGTCCCCCCCCCCCCGTTTTTTTTTTTCTTCCCAATTGCATTTGGCCAATTACTCCACTGTCCAAGCCGTCCCTGTCGCTGCTCCACCCCCTCTGCCGATCCGGGGAGGGCTGCAGGCTACCACTTGCCTCCTCCGATACATGTGGAGTCGCCAGCTGACTCTTTTCACCTGACAGTTTCACCAGGGGGACGTAGCACGTGGGAGGATCACGCTATTCCCCCCCGAACAGGCAACCCCGACAAACCAGAGGAGGCGCTAGTGCAGCGACCAGGATACATACCCACACCGGGCTTCCCACCCGCAGACACAGCCAATTGTGTCTGCAGGGACGCCCGATCAAGCCAGAGGTAACTCGGGGATTCAAACCGGCGATCCCCATGTTGGTAGGCAATGGAATAGACCGCCACGCCACCCGGATGCCCTTAATGACAGCATGTTGTGCGTGCAGTATTTGCAAAGCATCAACGACAGTTAGATGTGTCACTATAGCATCATAGGACAGCCAGCCCAACCAATGTACAGCCGTTCTAGCAGTCTATCTCAGTCCTTTGATAGACAGGCAAGTCATCACCAGACCACTGCCAAATAATGTGTTGGCAGAGTGACTCTCCGACATCTAGCAGCGGTGCGGCTCTAGCAGACACACACTACATGATGCATTACTTGCAGGACCTGGCTCCCTCACTCACCGGCCGGCCCACATCACAGTGGCGCTGGTTCCTATTACAGTCTCATTGACACACCTAGAATAGAAACAAACCGATGGCTGCTGCTTCTTCCTTGTTTATATTTCCCTGTCCCTCTACCTTTCTGCTCTCCCTCCTTTTTCCTTCTCCTTATTTGTTTTTCTGAGTACCTCACCGCAGACATATGACACCAAACAAGATGGCCAGCAAAGTGTAAAGAATAGCCTTGCGTGTTAGCATGCTAGCGTGTTAGCGTGTCTACCTGCATGCTTGTCCGTGCAGTGGTTGTAGGCCACCGTGTGTCTCTGTAACGTTTCGGCCTGGTAGTGTGGTGTTGTGATGACACTGGAAGTTTGGACTCGTGCCGCCGTTCCTCAGGGGTTCAAACAAACGTTGCCATAACACTTCAAAATGAGTTGGTATCATATGCGGAAGTTCTCCCATCCAGGTTTGTCTGTCGCCATGCCTACGTGTTATCTTTATTTCCCCCCCGAAGCTCCGGTAACCAGGCGGCTTGATGTCATGAAGATGCAAATGCGGGTTCTATCCGGTTGCACAGCTGTCCACAGTAAAGATGCTTCCCCGTCGCTGTACTTTATCAGACGTCGCTGTTGTAAAGTTAATAACTTTGCTGCCTTCCAGGCCCTAATAACTCAATGTTATTTGATTTGTGTTGGGTGTTAACAACCTCTTCGTTGCTACTGACTGGATGAAGGGGTTGCAGTGTTTCATTCCAGTGTGATTTCAGCCACATTCATGACGGCCCCTCCATACCCATTGTGGTACTGCTTGACTTGGACACAATCCTTTTTTTTTGTGGTTGTTTTTCTCCCCAATTGTATCCGGCCAATTACCCCACTCTTCTGAGCTGTCCCGGTCGCTGCTCCACCCCCCTCTGCTGATCCGGGGGAGGGCTGCAGACTACCCCATGTCTCCGCCAGCCGCTTCTTTTCACCTGATATTGAGGAGTTTCAATAGGGGGATGTAGCACGTGGGAGGATCACGCTATCCCCCCCCCCCCGCACAGGCACCCTGACAAACCAGAGGAGGCGCTAGTGCAGCGACCAGGACAGCGCCGTGTATAGAGACGGCGCTGGACCAGGACACATACCCGCATCCGTCTTCCCACCCGCAGACACGGCCAGTTGTGTCTGTAGGGATGCCGAACCAAGCCGGAGGCAACACAGGGATTCAGTCCGGTGATTCCCGTGTTGGTAGGCAACGGAATAAACTGCCACGCTACCGGTCGCCCGGACACAATCCTTTTGTCAGAGGGCAGCAATAGACAGGGACACATTCTTTTCCCCAGTGAGGTCTCTGCTAGGGGCAGTGTAATTTCAGCTGTAAACTGTAAACATGTTTCCTTAAGTCACATCTGGGAAATATGTGCTGTTTGAGAGTAAACATCCCCTGGCCTTCAAATCATTTCAGTTGTTTTTTTGTTTTTTTTATCTTGTCAAAAGCAACGAGATGGTGTTCCAACACTTGGTGCATCCATATTTATTTCCCTTGTTTAGTTACCAGCTCTCTCTGACTGTCCTGTAGTTATGTGTGTCTGCCTTTTGTTGATGTTCTCTCTCTCTGTCTCGCTCCTCCTCCCCTCTCCCTCCCCCCGTCTCTCTCTCTCTGTCTCTCTCGCTCCTCCTCCTTATCTCTCTCTCTCTCCCCTGCTCCCCCCCCTCTCGCCCCCCCCATGGCCAGGCTGAGTCCAGAGATCTTCCTGAAGAGACCCGTGGTAGAGGGCAACAGGTGGAGGCTGGACTGCATCCTCAGACGTAAGGCAGTAAGTGGGCACATGGATGCACGTGTAACCAGGAATAAAGATGGCCCTAGAGGCCGTATCTGAGAACTCCTCCAAAGCCCTACAGCCAGCGGTTAAAAAACAAAAGTCAAATCGAGTCACAGTGACAGGAAGTCATTTGAAATGCCGCCAGAGACAGTTGTGGGGTCCAAGTTTCCAAATCATTGCTATTTGAGAAATGGGACTCCTTCTTCTTGCGAGGGATAACATATTTACTGAATGGTGTCATTAGTTGTTTTAACACATTGGAATCCTAATAATTTTTTTCCTCATACAAATTCGCAGTGTTTCTCTTTCCGCCCGTAGACGTTGACAAGAATACATGTCCTAAACATAATCTCCCTTCATAGCAACAAGGTGTGCGCATCTTTGTGATGCTGTACAAGGAAGTGGAGCTGGCGCTCGGGATCAACTCGGGCTACAGCAAGAGGACCCTCATGCACCTGCACCCCAACATCAAGGTAACGGAGAGAACTATGGGTATGTAGACGGTGTGATCATTGACTAACTGCAGCCTGGGCATGAGAGGAGCTGGTTTGTTGGGTATATTGGCATTTTCGGGTTCGGCTACAGGAAGGAGGCATTTCTCCGACCGTCTTGCACATTGCCTATCCACGCTTCTGTATTTTTTTCTTACTGATTTTATAAATTCAAAAGGATCTTCCGATTGTTCATTTTGCCAGCGTTAGCCCAAAAAGCTAGTTAACATCTTAGCAGAACCCGGCTGGTATATCCAAGCGTAAGTCATCTGGTGGAAGACATGCTCGCCTCTGCTTGTGTTTTATTATGCTCCCGGCATTATTGTATATTTATGTGGTGACAGTGTTGTGCACGCGTGTGTTGGTTTCGTGTGTCTCTGTGTCCTCCAGGTGATGCGTCACCCAGATCACGTCTCCTCCTCCGTCTACCTGTGGGCGCACCATGAGAAGATTGTCATTATCGACCAATCAGTGGCCTTTGTGGGCGGCATTGACCTGGCATACGGCCGGTGGGATGACAGAGAACACCGGCTGACAGATGTGGGAAGTGTGACACGCTCTGTGGCCCTGGAGCAGGTAAGACGCACACACACACACACACACACACACACACACACACACACACACACGCACGCACACATCAGCATGAAAACAGACACACACACCCACACACCCACACACACACCAGCATAAACACACATACGTACAAACACACACACACACACACACACACACACACACACACATCAGCACATCAACATAAACACAGACACACAGACACACACACCAGCATGAAAACAGACACACACACACACACACACACACACACACACACACACGCACACACACACACACACATCAGCATAAACACAGACACCCACCCACTCACTCACACACA